>NW_011887672.1:0-210129 GCF_000313485.1 Hansenula ciferrii | reverse complement strand
AACATTGTTGATGTGTTGCAGCAGTATAATCGGCGTTTTGCAAACTTTCAATTTTAATTCAAGATCCCGCCGGTCGATTTGGCTGAATTTAGTATCATTTGAAAGCTACAATTTTTCTTTAATTGTCTGTCCATTTATATACAGATTATGCTGGTTGGTAATCGAGATATCTTATGTTTTATTTTCCCAGATTTGAGATGACCTAAGCGTTTACATAAGCATTTTGGTGATTGGAAAAAAAAAGTTCCGAGAAAGATCATTAAATTGAAAAATAAATAATGGTTAAAAATTTAGAGAGTAAGCTGAAATAGTATATAATCTGGTGGACCATTTATCTAAACTTAAGATGTTGAGTTGTGCTCGTCTGGTTAGATCTAGGGTAGTCACAAATATTGTGGAATCTGGGGTTTCTCGTTATAGTGGTAGTTTAATTAATCGTTCAAATTTAATTAATCAGTTGCGTTTCCAACATTCAGAATCTATAATTTCAAATGAATTACAAAATAAAGATTTAAAAGAAGGTGATGATTCAATACCTGAAAGACCAAAACTTACAAAATATGAACAATATACATATAATAGAAATAAAAGAGTTGCAGAATTGAAAAAAATTTCAGAAACTTATAATTCAATTGATTCAAAATTAATTGATACTGATTATTCAAGAATATTTGATGAATTAATTGATGAACTTTCTACATTTGATGTTAGAGATCGTTCTTTATTATCAACAAGACGTGATTTCAGTCCTATAATCAAAAAACTCTTACAAACTGCTATAAAGAGTGAAGACCCACATTTCACTCCTGAATATGTTATTTCTAGAGCTAGTGAAATTAGTGTTTGTGATATTGTTGCATTTGAAGATCTTTCAAGATTTAAATTAATTAAAGGTGATTTGTCTGGTGTTTTGGAATTATGGGTTCATTATTTGGAATATAAATCAATGGAAAATCTTAAAGCAGGTGGTAGATATATTAAACTTTTCACTCAATTAGCTTATTATGAAAGTTGTGCTAATGAAGGGAAATTACCAGATTTAAATATTTTGAAAACTTTATTACAAGGTGAAGAAGAAAAAAGTTTAGGTTTATTATTTAGTGTTTCACAAGATATCCTTAAAGATCAACCTAAAAGACAAAAATTACTATTAAAACTTATAAATAAAACCAAATTTGTAAATCAAAAACCAAATTCATTATTATTTTTAAATAAGGCACATGAAGCTGCTATCCAAGGAAATACAAAAGCTTTAGAAGATGTTTATAAATCAGTTTTAGAGAGTTCAGAAATTAATGAAGTTCCAGTTGATGAACAAACTTTAGTTTCATTTATGAGTTTCTTCAATAAAGTTAATCAACGTCAACGTACAATGGATCTTTGGAATGACTTAATCAAATCAGGAATCAATCCATCAACTGAAGCATGGAATGAATTATTAGAAGCTGTTTCCAAAATTGGTCCATTTAATCAAAGACTTGATCAAGTTGAATCAATTTATAATCAAATTCCAAAGAAAAATGATGAAACTACTGCAAAATTAATTCAAGTTTATTCATATTTGAAAAAACATGATAAAATTGAAGAATTAATCACAGACGATCTTTTAACAAAATCAAGTATTGTTCAATCTTATATTCAACATTTAAGTGTTAATAATAATTTAATCAAGATGGAGGAAATTTTCGATAAATTTTCTCAAGGTTCTAATTCATCAGCTATTAATATTAATACTTATAATGCATTATTAAATGGTTTTATTAAATCAAGAGATTTAAATAAAGCTTCAGCATTATTAAAATCAATGACTACAAATAAAATCAAACCAGATGTTGCAACTTATTCCATGATTATTGATTTAACAATGAAATCAGCAAGAAGAAGAGGTGAAATTGTTAATGATGAATTAATTACAGCATTAATTCAAGATATGAAAAAAAATGGTATTCAAGTTAATGCATATACATTAACTAGTATTATTGATGGATTAGGTAAAGATCCAACTTATTCAAATACTTCAACTGTATTATTTAATTATCTTGAAAGAAAAAATTTAGCAAATCATGTTTCTTACGTTTCAATGATTGCAAATATGTTAACATATGGTAAAATTGATCAAGCTGAAGAATATATCGCTAGAATGATTTCAAAAGGTTATGAAGTTAATATTAAATATTGGAATATGTTTTTCGATGGATTTGCTAAAAATCAAAGAATTGATAAAGTTAAACATTATTATCAAGCTTTTAGAGAAAGTGGTAAAAATGGAAGTTATCCAGGTGCTAATAAATTTACATTTTATTTCTTATTGAAAGCTGCAAATTTTGGTAAAGATGTTGAATTTGCAAATTTAATTTTCCAAGATATTGAAAATGCTAAATTTGGAGGATTAAGTGATTCAACTAAAAAAGTTATTGGTAATTTAAAAAAATTGGAAGGTATTAAAATTCCACAAATTGTTGAAAACCAAATGGTTTCAAATTAATTGAAATAATGCATTATTATATATAAATAGTTGTTAAAATGTACATAGGGATTATAGCTGTATGAATACATATACATATAAGTTTATTACAATTTGTAAATTATATTTAAATCAAAGACATTAATTCATATTTAAACCGTTAAAAATATAAGGAAACCAAAATATTATAATATATATATACATGCAAATAAATGAAAGTGGGAAAGCTATACCAATTGAAGAGTTTATTCATCAACTTTCCCCATAGCTTTATCCCAATGAGGTTTTAACCAATGAGCCATACGATCTTTAGCATTTGTAACATTATCCAAAGCAGGTCTAACATCCAAGAAGAAAGTTGGCATTCCATGTTCATCATCTGGACCTCCATAATAATCAATAACATATCTAACTTGATTCCAACCACCTTGACCATTTGATCTAAGAACATACCAATCATGTCTATCAAATGGAGGATCTGTATTGAAAGTTTTTGGGAATATTTTGGATAATTGTAAATACATACGAGCTCTTGGTGAAAGATCATGAGGTCTACCTGTGAATTGAGCTAATCTTGGAGCTTTATTATATAAAGATTCATAAGGTTTTTCCCATTCAAGAATTTCTTGCCATGCACCTTCATTTAAAAAATTATGAACATCAACCATTGATTCCACTGCATCTTCTGGGATACCATCACCTTTCCCCTTTTTCATCATGGCATTAAACATTTGTTGAGGAGATGGATATTCCCAAACACCTTCATCTTCATCTTCACCTCTTGGAATTGTTGAAAAAGTACGATCTGTTGGTAAATCTAATTTTTGACCTGGTAATTTAGATGAAGAAATGAAAGATGGCATATTATTTAAAGGATTTAATGTATCTGATACTCCACTGGAATTATCACCATCTTTCTTCATTGGACAAACAGCTGGTAATTCTGAAGTTGGTTTAGATTCTTTTGGTTTAACAGGACATACAGCTGGAGTTGAAGCTTTAGCCTTATGATCCACAGGACATTTAGCACCTGAAGCAGCAGCATTTGTAGCACTTGTAGCACTTTCCGAATCAGCCCAGAACCATCCCATGTTGAATATAATGAATATAAATTATAGATAAAGTAGTATAGAATAGTACAATTCAATATCAGATTCAAATTATAAATTAAATTGTTTATAAAAAACGGAAACAAAAGAAAAGTTCGTTTCGCGAATTTTAAATATTTTAGTAAGCACAGATTTTTATTGGCTTTTATTTAATTTGACACAATTTATGAAGAATTTATGAAGAATTTATGCTATGGTCTTCGTAAGTTGATCTACATCATGGGTATATTAATTACTTTTATTAGAAAAAACTATTCTATGCAGAAACACAGGGAAAAAAACGAACTCAAAATGACAATTTTATATGAAGTGTAGTGAGTATTAATCAATTGTATTATGCTGGTGATGTGGAAACTTGAACTGGGTCTTTACTCTTTGAGCTCAAATCACTATCAAGAGACTTCTTAGCAACACCGTCTTCAGCTGGTTTAGTATCTTTTGGTTTTGGTTTATCCAATGCTGTGAATGGTTTCCCACTAGATTTAGAAATCAATTTTAATACTAATAATCTTAATCCCAACATTATACTAGCAGCTAATAATGAACCAACAGGTGCTGCAACGAAAGCACCAAATGCACTCCAATCATTTCCGTAGATACCATTATTAACAATCAATAATAAACCACCATCTTTGGCATTACCATAATAAATTGTCCCAAAGATGAAAACTGTTAATAACCCACCAAGTCCACCGGCAATAACTTCAAATACTGTTAAGAAATAGAAATATGAACTTAAACCTAATAAAATAACTGGGATAACTGCAGCTGATAATAAATCTGCAATGAAATAAATTTGTAAAACATCATCTGCAACTTTTAAACCAACAACAATAACTGGTACAATAATTAATACAACAATAACTCTAATATACATGATTGGGATCTTATTTCTGAAAATATCATTTGAAATGGTTGAAGTTAAAGCACTTTGTAATGAACCAATTGTACATGTTGATAAAGCAGCAATGAAAACTAATGTAAAACCCATAACCCATGAAGGTAATTGAGTTAAAATAATGAAAAATGAGGCACCTGAGGCACCATCATCACCAACATCAACAAGACCAGCCCAAACTGCAATAATACCAGGGATACCAACAATAACTGCAATACAAGTCATTAAAAATGCAGCAATTGAACAACCAATCCAAAGATCTTTATCAGTTTTTGAAGCAAAAGTTCTTAACCAAAATCCAGACATGAATAAATCATTTGTGAAAATTGCAATAACTAAGATATAAATTAATTGCCAACCTAATTTATTACCTTTTAATAAACCAGATTCTGGAATTTTTGAAGTATCAATATCAATATATGTACCCATTGCACATGAAATAATTATAATCAAGATGAAAACTGTAGCAATTTGAATATTATCAGTAATGAAACTAACTTTAAACCCACCAATTGCAGTATAAATACTTGTAACAACACATTCCACAATAACAACAGGAAGTGCATTTAATCCAGTTAAAGTATTAATAGCATATTGTAATGAAGCAACATCAGAAACCATAAATAAGAATAATGTTAATATAGTACATGCAGAAAGGTATAATCCAGCAACAGGACCAAATCTATGGAAAACCCATTCAGTCAAGACAAATCCATCAGGACATTGTTTTCTAATTTTTGGCCCTAAAAATGAAAATAATAACATTGGTAAACCACCACATAATGCATAAACTAATAAACCTTGTAACCCAGCAGTATTTGCAACTTGAGGATAAGTCGAAAGGATACCAACACCAAGACCACTCGCAACGAAATTAAAAGCTAATGGAATACCCTTTTGTGTACCATTAACGTTTAAAAATGTCTTTTTATCATGGAAAATCCAACCTATACTAACACCACTTATTAATAGTAAACCATAAGTAACGTATAAGATTGCATTAGCAGCAGGATGAGATAAATGACCCATTTTATATTATCTCAGTGTAATGATATGGCTTTAATGATGATCTTTATGACATTTTTACAAAATTATGGCACATTCAACTGGTTTTATATAAATTTTCATCAACAGTTTACTAGTTTTCTTTTTATGCCCTTAGAAATGTTAGCAGCCATATTGTTTTTTTTCCAAATTCGAGAATTAATTGCATATACTGAAAAACTGATTTACGGTGGTAAAGATTTACTATTTTAACACTTTTAGAAAAAGACTAGTGTTATTAGTTATGAATAGTGTTGTAGATGGTTAGTTTATGGTCTCTTTTGGTGTTTTAATGGTTCAATTGTGGTGGGAAAAGGTTAGAAATTGAGCTATACCTGTTTGGCGATGGGTATGACTGCACCGTTAAAGTAGGTGAATAACGGTTCAAGATCATTCTAAGAGAATACTCTTCAACGGTAAATCAGATGATAATTAACGTAGAAGTTGTGTCAACATGTCAACTTTGACATAGAATAGACATAGTTGTTAAATTAGGGCTGATTTAGTATGCATTAGCCTTGCATTTATAGCTTATAGTTTATACTACACTCATAATAATTAGATTAAATTTACATGATATTAATTATAAACACACAATTCAAATAATCTAAGCAGAGACTGAAGATAAGATATCAGAATCACCAGCATCTAAAATGGATAAAACACCAACTCTGAATAATCTACCACAAGCAGTACCTAATTCATTGTTACCACCATGGAAATAATGGACATTAGTTTTTGATAACATAGCATAGTATTCTAATTCAGATTTTCTTAAAACTGGAGTGTTAGCAGCAATGATAACTAACTTAGCTTTACCTTGTCTTAATGATTTGACAACGGATTTGTAACCTAAGGTATATTTACCAGATTTAATGGTAAGAGCTAATTTAGCGTTTAAGTTTTCTTGAGCTTTAACTTTTGGGGCCTAATGATATATATGTTAGTATAATTGAAACTATAAAACATTCTATATAGTGGATGGTGATTGAAAGTAATAGCTCCTTGAACTATTAAGTTATCACCATCACCATGTAATGTATACTGACCATCTCTGCGTTTGTTTATATGTGGTTTAACACTCCGGTCTGTGATGAAGAAGAAGAGAAGAGTATGTATGAAAAGTATATACAAAAGTTGAAAATTTTATATACCAACAATCGTAGTGGTGAAAAAAAAAATAATCCGTGGTGTTTGGATTATCAGAGCCCTAGTCACCTGATGATGTATCTCAGATAACTCATCCACACACCAACAGTCACACTCCCAAACCCACGCAATTTTCACAAACAACTGAAACTTTTTGTGAAATCTCCCATTCGCGAATTCCTCGCTGATATAAAAAATTCGCACACTTTCACAATAAAATTTGTATGCGCGAATGCTGCTCAAACCACAATTATACCCAGTTTCTCAGTCTCTCAGTTTCCCATCCATTCTGTGAAAAACTCATCTTTTATCTATAAACCCATAACCAACGTATAGGTGATATTTTTACATCAACAACGTTAATTAACAATCAAAAATGAAGGTTGAAGTTGATTCATTCTCAGGTTCTAAAATCTACCCAGGTAGAGGTACTCTTTTCGTTAGAGGGGATTCAAAAATCTTTAGATTCCAAAACTCAAAATCTGCTTCTTTATTCCATCAAAGAAAAAATCCAAGAAGAATTTCATGGACTGTTTTATATAGAAGACAACACAAAAAAGGTATTACTGAAGAAGTTGCCAAAAAGAGATCAAGAAAATCTGTTAAAAATCAAAGAGCTGTTGTCGGTGCTTCTTTAGAATTAATTAAAGAAAGACGTGGTCAAAAAGCTGATTTCAGAAAAGCTCAAAGAGAAGCTGCTGTTAAAGCTGATAAAGAAAAAAAGAAAGCTGCTAAAGCTTCCAGAAAAGCTGAAAAAGCTAAATTAGCTGGTGCTCAAGGTCAAGCTGCTAAAATTTCAAAACAACAAGCTAAAGGTGCTTTCCAAAAAGTTGCTGCTACTTCTCGTTAAGTTAAATTTTAATACTTTGAATGAATATAAGGTGTTTTTTCAGTAATATATATATTAACGGTTAAAAAAATCAAATTAGTGTTACAAAAAATTGTAGATATGATGTGAATTATGTGGATTGTGTGAATAATGGTTAATGGTTGAATAATTATCAATTATAAGAAGAATATGAAATTACAATGGGAAAAGGATTGTCACAGAATAGACTAGACCATTATCATATCTTTCACAAACTTTACATGTGTAATTTTAGTTTGCTCATTCATGGAGTAATTTATTCATTTTGGCGTATTGTCCTTGGAAATTTCACTGTCGCGTTTACACAACTACAGTAGGTACTACGAGGCTTTAAACCAAACATGAAGACATCACAATCGTAATTAAAGTAATACTAATAGACCATGGCTTGCGTGTCACTTTAGGTTATTTTAAATAATTGTATATTCCTTCAAACTTGAATGTGTTACCTATATACTAGACATGTTGCTCTTTGAGAATCGCGACTCGATATTTTTCATAAAACTAAAAATTTCATATACGTCGAACATAATATTTGTTATGGGTCAACTTCATGAACAACCGATTTGGATCATAATTTGTTTTTTTAGACGTTTTTTTGTTCCATCTGATAGTAAACTTTGTCATTTTACACTTTTCAAGTTTTTGACCTATTAGAGTCTGATGTTCTTGTATTTCAATAATATCCTTGTTGATGATATATTGTTTGGTTAATATTGGAATTTAATATACCGCATCTAATATTATAATACACTTTATTCTTTGAATTACAGATTTCTTAGTCCAAAGGTTACTATATTATTTGTTATTATAAAAATATTATCATTATTTATCCATCATTGTCTTGAAGAATTAATAAACTATGAAGTAGTTATTCAATGAAATTCAAGCGTGATGAGAATTTAAATATATGATTTGATTATTTGATCAATTGGAATTGAAATATGAATTGGATGATACTTGTAGTTGATGTAATTTTATTCAGCACTTATTATTGATTATCCACCGAGTACTAGGAATTTTGCTCGCGAAAATGTTCTCATATGTATAATTTAAATTTCTCATCATTTTAAATCCTTGCTGCAAGTTACAAAGTACTTAAAATGACTAGATAATCTTATCTATTTCAGATTTTCTCATTCTGGTTCCTCCATTACAAAAGGCATTGAAACACAGCAGAATTTGTGGTCGATCAGAGATCATTTATAAATTGGAAGCAAATATCATTCACTTTTTGGAATAATCATATAAGCTTTTAAAATCGCTTTTCATCGCTTGAAAATATAATTTTGCATTTGCTCAATCTTTGGTCATGGTTTAGTCTATATATTAAGGTTTAAATTGACTCATACTTGAAACATGTTTGATATCTTTGAGCAAATATAGATCAACCTATATTATTCAATCGTGTTCAAGTTGGTCGATTAAGATCTAAACTCAAATGGTATATATCTTCCATCATTGTCTTGAAAGAATGATCTCTTGGTTAATTAAGGGTTCATGGGAATAAAGCGTGATGAGAATTGAATATATATGTTATTTTATTGACGATATAAGAGATTGTAGAAGATTTATATAACTAATGAATTGATTAATGGCTGACTCTATGAGCACTAGTAAGAACTGATATCCTTCTCTCACAATTCGCGGGTATTTCTTGACATTTTATCCCTATTTCAAGATAATTTTCCTTATCCCTTGCCATTTCGAACAAGTAAAGAACCAATCTATTTCTTACATATACACCATATTTCATTGCATATTTTATGTTCCTTTTTGGTATTCTATATGTTTCACCCCAGTTTGCTCTTGCATCCTCCATTATTATGTTGTTTCGTCCTTCTGCATAAGCAAGTTATTGAAATTTTGTGCAACAATTAGCATGTCATCAACAAATACTAGTATTAATTCTATATTTCCATTTTAAGTATATCTGCTTGATCTGAAATTATAGGTTCACTCATATATAATGACCAACTCAGCAGAACACATGAATATATATATATCATCCATTCAATTGTCTTGAAAGAATAACATTAAGTTATGGGATTAAAGCAATATGGATTAAGAAATATATAAACTACATTCTTTTTAAAATCAACATCTGTAAATTACATTAAAACTATATACCCTTCAACTTCTAATCTAGTTATTTCTTTTCATCCAAAACTTTTTTAGCTTTTGCATTAACTGCTCTTGTATAATTTCTAACATTTCTTAAATTAAAAGGTAAAATAATGTTCATCAATACAATCCAAGCAATTAAAACACCAACATTTCTACCAATATTCCCCTTATAAGTATCCAAAAAGATGATTTTCAATAATTCATTACCATTATATAATGGCATTGCATAACCATATCTATAAAACCGGTTCATAACAATCATTGGTGAAAAAACAGGTGAAACATTAATAACAAGGAAAAAAACAATCCAAAACCCAATTATTGGTTTATAACGTGCAAAGATTTGAATTGCTGCATTTTCATTAACACCACCTAATGCAGCCATTGTTAAATAAACGAAAACCCATTCAACTAAAAATCCACTTTTACCAAATGTTTTTGTATGGTCAACTTTAAAAGCTAAAGTCATTAATGAATAAACTAATGAAAGTATAATATAAGCTAATTGTGATACAGTATAATGATATAATAAATATTGCCTTGTATGAATGTTTTTCAAGATGTATTCATGTGTACTTGAAGCGAAATTAAATTGATGAAATGATAAAACTAATAAATAAATTAATCCAATTTGAACGACTGTAATGACGATTGATCCTGGGTTTGGTCTATTATCTGTCCAATGCCACCATAATGGTTGTAATAATTCACTATGAGATTGAAGTATTGTTGAAAGTTGATCTTGTGATAATTGAGAAATTAACCTTTGAACAATTGATTGAGAACCAGATTTAACAAATTGTTTTTCAATAGTTTTCATTATTGAAACGATATATGATGCAACACCTTGAGGATTTCTACCAGTTTCATAAATAAATTCAATGGTACCATTAAATGAAGAATTTGTTGTTAATGCTTGATAATAATCTTGAGTTAAATTTTTTGGGACATAAATACCACCCCAATAATTTTGATGATGAACTTGTCTAATAACTTCATCTCTATTTGTATTATTATGTTTTTGAGCTAATTCATTGAAAGTTGTACCATTTTGAAATTCAAAAGTTCCATATTTAGTAATAGCTTCATTTGTTAATAAATTTTGTAAAGTTAATGAATATAATGATGGTGGTTGTTGAGCTTCAAGATCTTCATCAAGTACAACAAGATAATTAATCTTATGATAATGAGAAGGTCTATCATATAAAGATCCCCAATAAATTGATAAGATACCAACAAATAAGACAAACATTATCAGATAAACTTTTGCAAACATTACAACAACTTTCCAAAAATTTGATTTATTTCGTTCATGTCTTGCCCTTTTCTCTGATTTTGTTGTTGAAGTTTTAGTTAATCCTTGTTCCAATGGTTCATTTTGTTCTTGTTCTTTCTCTTGTTCGTGTTCTTTACTCTCTTCACTTTCATCTGGATGTTCTTCAATAACTTCATTAGGTTTATCTTGTTCTACTCTTCCCAAGGCATAGTTTATTAATGAATTAGACCTGCTTCTTTGACCCGATGAGATATGAACTGGAGGCATCTGTGACCCACCGACAATATCGTGATCATTGTGAGACTGTGTTCTATATGTAGCCTCTTCCAAAGGGTCCACTGAGTCCTTGTACGACATTGCTGATGTTTGTTCCTTGTGTATAGGTGGTGGTAACTTCTTGATGGTTGAATTGTTGTTCCTGGTTTTTAACTTTTCTGTGTTTATATTTATCTTTTTGACCACGGCTGAATTCGTAAAAAATTTAATTAACCGGAAATAACAAAAACAAAACAAAAAGAATTTAAATCAATTGTACTCACCAAAATAACTAAACAACCAGAGAGATTTTAATCACAGAAGAATTCAACAATGGCACAACGAAGAGATACAGACCTGGAGACCCAGGATACACAAGGACTGAACAGAACAAGGACACTTAATGACTCTTTTTCAGAGGAATCCATTGCTGAAGAAATACAAGACTTGAATGAAGATGTCATCGAGGAAAGAATTCAAAATGATGATATGATGGGGACGAATCAATTGGAAAGAAATTATACCATGTCATTACATGATAATCAGAGTGAAAATGAGCAGGTACAGGGATTACCACCTCCACCTCCACAAAGAAGAAGGTCTACTATTGTGGATAGTTTTAAAAACTTGGGGAAGTTTAATTGGTGGGATTCAGATTTCAAGAAACAAAGATTAAAAATTTATGGAACTTTCTTAACAAATTTCTTAGTACTTTCTATAATATTAATTATTGTTCTTTCTATTTATTTTGGCTCTTATTATAAAAGAGAATCACGTTTTAAAAATTTTAGATTTTTAGTTGTTAATCAAGATTCTTCAGTTAATGGTACTCAACCAGTTATTGGGGGTACTTTACAAAAAGTTCTTGAAAATCCTCAAATTGCAAACATTGGTAGATGGATTTCAACTAATGAATCATTATCTCGTGATGATATAATACAGAAAATTCATGATCAAGATTATTGGGCAGCTATTTATGTTAGACCAAATATAAGTTATGACTTGCACACGGCTATTCAAACAAATAATACAGATTTTAATGTCACAGAGGGACTTGTGGAATTTATTTATGAAACTGGTAGAGATTTATTGACAATGCAATCATATATTTCAAGTATTTTAAGAAGTGTTGAATCAGGTTTTATAAAAGGTTTCCCCAGTTCATATCCAGTAATATTACAACAATTAGATGACCCAGTAAATGCAATTGAATTTTTATCACAATCCATTGCAATTAAATATTATGATCATGTACCAGTGACAAATTCAGTATTAGTTGCACCATTACAATTAGGTCTTACTTATTTAGTTATTTTTGCATTTTTCCAATTTATAATGACTGTCAAGATTCAATTATACATTGCAACTTTAGTTAAAGGTCTGAAATATTTATTACTTAGAATGGCACTTTCACAATTGTCATATATTATTTTATCATTATCTTATGTTGTATTGAATGCAGCATTTAAATTAGATTATAAGGCAACATTTGGTCATTCAGGGTTTCTTGTATTATGGGCTATAGCATATTTAACAATGTCATCATTAGGTTGTGTTAATGAAATTGTTTCATTATTGGCATTTACATATTATCCACCATTAGTTGGTGGTTGGTTAGTTATATTTATGGCTTTGAATGTTGCTCCAGCAGTTAGTTCAATGGCACTAATGAATCATTTTTTCAGATATGGATATGCATTCCCAATTCATAATTCTTATGAATTAGTTAAAGTTGTATTTTCAGATATTTCTAAAAAGCAAATGGGTAGAAATATTGGTATACTAGTTGCATGGGTTGTTTTAAGTAATTTGATATCACCAATTGTTATGATTCATGTTAGTAAAGTTAAAGCTAGAAGAGATGCTGAGTTGAAAGCTCAAGGTGGTAGTGCACCAGTTAAAGCATAAGATCAATGTATTATATAATAGATGTTGTTTATTCGTAAATGTTCGTAATTATTCATATTTGGCAAAACCGGCTTTAAATGTTTCTCGGTGTTGTACGACTGATAAACGATGAGCAATGAGAGGAAGTATTCACAACTAACAATAAACTAGGAAAATATAGTATAATTACTTAATAAACAATGCTCAGAATCAGTCCATTGTCTTATCTTTGTAAATCTGATTGTACTATGGTGATTTTGCTTAATTGCTGTCTTATAATTTGGCTGTTTTATGGCCTTTCAATTGTGCTTATTGTCTTCTCCGATTCCTTATCAGTCGGTGAATTCCGCAGAGAAGATTATCACCAAAATTTATTTGATTTGAAGATTTTATATAAAAGAAAAGGATTTCAACTTGTTTTATAAATCTTTGTCTACTCATCAATTATATCTCATCAATTAATCAGTTCATTCTATATCACAATGGCCCTTCAATCCTCTTCTTATGGTAAAGACAATGTCAAGTTCCTCAAGGTCAAAAAAGATCCACAAAATCCTCAAAAACATCAAATCATCGAAGCTACTGTTAAAGTCCTTTTAGAAGGTTCTTTTGATACCAGTTATACCCATGCTGATAATTCATCTATTGTTCCAACTGATACTGTTAAAAATACAATCCTAGTCCTTGCAAAAACTACTGAAGTCTTCCCAATTGAAAACTTTGTTGCTACTATTGGTCAACATTTCATCAAGAAATATAATCATGTTGATTCTGTTAGTGTTAATGTGATTCAAGATCGTTGGGTTAAATATGAAGTTGATGGTAAATTACATGATCATTCATTTATTCATCAAGGTCCTGAAAAACGAATTACTGATTTATATTTATCAAGATCAGGTGATTATACTTTAAAATCAAGTATTAAAGATTTAACTGTGTTAAAATCAACAGGTTCACAATTCCATGGTTATAACGTATGTGATTTCACTACATTAAAACCTGCATTTGATAGAATTTTATCAACTGATGTTGATTCAACTTGGAAATTTGATTCTAAAAAACTTGGTCCAATTTCAAATATTTCAAAACTTTCATCCCAAGGTCTTTTCGATAAAATTTATGAATATTTAGCTAGAAAAATTACATTGGATACATTTGCATTAGAAAACTCTCCTTCAGTTCAAGGAACAATGTATAATATGGCTACAGATATTCTTTCCAAAGCTAATGAAGTTGAAAGTGTTGATTATTCATTACCAAATAAACATTATTTCTTGATGGATTTTGAATGGAAAGGTTTGAAAAATGATCAAGAAGTATTTTATCCAAGTCCTCATCCAAATGGATTGATTAAATGTTCTGTTGTTCGTGATTCAAAATCAAAATTATAGATTAATTATTATATTATATATTGTATACGGTGTTTATAAAGGTTATGTTTTATATTTATGTTATATGTTGATGTTTATGTACAACTTTAAATATTATATGTAAGGTTTACCAAAAAAAAATCAATTCATAATTCATTGTATCTTTTATCTTGTATCTTTGTAAAGCTTGAAGCTGAAATCTCTTAGAAGAACCAACTCCACCATTTTTGTCTCTTTGTAACAGGAGTTCCAAATTTAGCATTATTAGCAACAGCATGTTTAGAATCAACAATTTTTTGACTTGTTTTAGTTTTAGCTTGTTGAGCAATTGTTTTCAATTTTGTTGAACCAATATTAAAACCCATACTTCTTAATTTCCCAACAATACTTGGAGTTATAGCAGCTGTTATTGGTAATCTTATGAAAATTAATGATTTATGAATCCCATATGCTAATATAGCTTCTGTCAACAAGGTTGATGACCATATTGATCCATTTGATTCTTCTTTATCTGTATCTGTTTTTGGTTCACGTTCTTTTGGTGTTATACCAATAAATTCTTTAGCTTTATCTTGATATTCATGGATTTTATCTTCCCCTATAGAATGAACAGCTATGAAACATAATGGGAAATCTATAGCTGAAAGACCCAAATATATAGCTAATGCTGAATAACCATATTCTTGTATTAATGCTTTTATACCTGTCTTCTTCTTTTCACCAGTGCCACTAGAACTTGAACTTGAACTACCTTGTGATTTCGTACTATTAAATCTCTTGAAACGCAAATTTGCCCTGATTGGCTGTCTGATTCCTAATGGTATTCTTGCAAACATTTCTAAATGAACCTCAACTTCTTAAAGCTTCAAATCCCAGTATTCTGTCTGTTCTTTATTCGTCATATTCGGTTATTATCAAAATTTTGAACCCATAATGAAAATTAACTACTCGCGAATTTCACGATCAATTAATAAAAAACCATTCAAGTAAACAAAAACATAACAAAATAAGCCAACTTCAACTTCAACTTAACTCACAATGCTTCTCAGTACCCGCTTATGCTTCTCTGCTGCTCGGTTTTCAGTGCTCGGTGATGCTCGTTTGAAAGAGATTGTCTCATGATAGGGTCTCCAGGGTTTTGGGGCTAAAATTTCTATCCAGGTTTGAATTGGATTTGAATTGGTTATTTCCCTTTACGGTCAAGACAATAAAGTGTCAAAAAGTTTTTTAAGGAAATTCACTAATTCACTTACATATTCGGTTATTATCATGGAAGTTTCTATGGAAGTATTTATGGTATTGGTAAACATTGGGATTTGAGGCAACTGTTTATTATGGCTGTTTTGTTAGGTTTTCAAGTTATGATTTCTATTGTTTAATACTGTTTAAGGAAATTTTGGATCAATCATGGGATGGATTAATTTATTAACTGGATTTCAAAATTTGTTTTTTACTGTGTGAAATGTATCAAGTCATGTTATTAATTAGTTAGATCTGGATAAATGAGGTTCAACTTTAGGAAAGATATAAGATGTCAAAGATTTCCTTGTTTTAAATATTTTTAAGATCTTCATTTTGATATTTTTAATATTATAAACTAAAATCAAAGTCATTCGCTTAATCATGAAGGTCCATTCGTTAATTATTTTAGGATTGAGTTTAATATCAACAAATGCTTTAACTACAATCTCTTCAAATAGTTATTCAACTATTTCCACTGGTACTTGTGTTGAATGTTCAACTATAACACCAAAGACAAAGACAACTATAACTACTGATTCAACAATAACATTCTCAACTGCTACTTGTGTTGATTGTTCAACTAGTTATTTCCCAACTCCAAGCTCAAGTGAATCAAGTTCAGTTCCTCCATCAAGTTCTTCAAGCTCAAGTGAACCACCATCAAGCTCTTCAGTTCCTCCAAGTTCATCTTCTGAACCACCAAGTTCAAGTGAATCTTCATCAATTCCACCAAGCTCATCTTCTGAACCACCAAGCTTTAGTGAATCATCTTCAGTTCCTCCAAGCTCTAGTGAATCTTCATCTGAACCACCATCAAGCTCAAGTGAATCCTCATCTGAACCACCAAGCTCTTCATCTGAACCACCATCAAGCTCAAGCGAATCCTCATCTGAACCACCAAGCTCTTCATCTGAACCACCATCAAGCTCAAGTGAATCTTCATCAGTTCCACCAAGCTCATCATCTGAAATTTCATCAAGTGAATCATCTTCAGTTCCTCCAAGCTCATCAGCTTCATCAAGTGAATCTTCAACAACAACTCCTCCAATTAGAACAAGTTCAGAAACTCCAATTATTTCAACTACAACTGAATCACAAAGTTCAGGAACTACAATTACAATTACTTCATGCACAGATGGTGAATGTTCAGTTTCAACTACAACTTCAACACCATCTTCTTCTGCTCCATCTTCTTCAGTTCCATCAAGTGAAGTAACCTCTGAATCATCTTCATCGAGTGTTCCACCTGTTACAACTGAGTCATCATCAAGTGTTCCACCTGTTACAACTGAATCTTCATCAAGTGTTCCACCTGTTACAACTGAATCTTCATCTAGTGTTCCACCTGTTACAACTGAATCTTCATCAACTGAGTCCTCATCAAGTGTTCCACCTGTTACAACTGAATCATCATCAAGTGTTCCACCTGTTACAACTGAATCATCATCAAGTGTTCCACCTGTTGAACCTTCATCTTCAACTTTCTCATCAATTAAACCAAAAGATCCATCTTCATCAGCTCCAGTTCCAGTTCCATCAACAAGTACTTCATCAAGTGTTGAGTCTTCATCAAGTATTCCACCTGAAGAATCTACTTCAATACCACCACCAGCACAATCTTCATCTGCTCCATCATCATCTACCCCAGGTTCAACTCATTACACTGTCACTACTATAAGTCATTCATCAATTACTACAAGTTATACAACTGTTCCAGGTACTACAAAGACTGATTCAACTGGTATTGTTATTTCGAGCTCAGTTTCAACTGTTACTACTCCAAATACTGAAGTGATTACTTCAACTATCCCATATGAGCCATCAACTCCATCAACTCCAGGTACCCCAGATGAGCCATCAACTCCTGCTACACCAGACCAACCATCAACTCCATCCACTTCAAGTACTCCAGATCAACCATCCACTCCAGGTACTCCAGATCAACCATCCACTCCAGTTACTCCAGAAACTCCATCAGCCACAACCACCCCAGATCAACCATCAACTCCATCTACTTCATCTACTCCAGATACTCCAGATCAACCATCTACTCCAGGTACACCAGATCAATCATCTACTCCATCAACTTCAACTACTCCAACAAACCCAGAAACCCCATCAACTTTAAGCTCATCTATAATTACATCAACTCCATCATCAACTGCTCCTTCAATTGAACCAAAACAATCAACTTCAAGCTCTACACCAGTTCCATCAATTGCAACTGTTTCAACTGTTAGCTCATCAACTCCAGTTATTCAAACTCAAGAAGGTTCAGGTTCAAACTTAAAAGTTGGTACATCAATGGCTGGTTTCGTTTTATTATTACAATTTCTTTTTTAATTTAATTTCATCATTTTGATGAATTAGATTTGTTCTTTTACTATACCTTTTTTAATTAATTAACTTATATACTTTAATTAGACACTTATTTTATTATAAAATACACAATGTAGTAAAAGTTAATTGTTTGATTTGCAACTTTAGGTCTAGCCATCTCTTTTAGTATACGCAAAACGCATAACATAGTTTTATATAACTAATATGCTTCAAATATCAAGACCATACAAATATGTGGCTCGCTTATAAGTTTCAGTGTTAATTAATTACCTTGCAGGTTTATTTTCCAAACATCTTGATGAATTGGGTCCAGATCTACATATTGTAATTCAGTTATATATTACTCAACAAATATAGTATATACTCAAAAGAAGAAAAAACGTTCAAACGTGGTTGAAACTTTCTTTTAAACTGTCTAAATCTCCTATTAGCAATAATCATATAGTACCAAGCCCAACAATTGGATTAAAATCAGTTGATTAACTTCTACAATCCATATAAACTTTAGAGAACATATTCCTGTTTTCGGAAACCACGATCAAAAGTTGCCTATAAATAGCTAACATCTTTGCCAAAAGAATCGTACACCCCAACAATAGCAACATATAATGCATGCTATTTCATCCCTTTTCAGCTATAATTGTAGTTGAACAAACAAAGCTTAAAAAATTAACTCGGGAAATTTAAGGTTAAGCTTTCAAATTTCAATCTATAGATTATCGGGTTTTGACGCATAATCAGGGTTCGAGAATCATTTTGGATTCATTATTAGACTTTCAACATCAAGATCAATTTGTCTTGTTTGTTCAACAAACGGCATCTACTTCAATAATGAACTATGTTGAAATCTTTCCAATTTTCAATATAAAAGAGATCAAAATTCTACTTGGGCTCTTTCAATATGGTTTTGATTTGTTTACTATAGGACAATTCAATAATTCAAAATGTTATTAAAAAACTTGATCTTTACTTTATTTGCGGCTACCTCATTTGTTCAAGCTTATCCAATTGCTGATACTGAATCTGCTGAAGTTGCTGAAGGTGGTGATGATGCTAATGCTGAATGGTGGCCATGGAAACCAAAACCAAAACCTTCTCCATCTCCAAGTCCAAGTCCATCCCCAAGTCCATCTCCATCTCCATCTCCAAGTCCATCTCCAAAACCTTCACCAAGCCCAAAACCTTCACCATCTCCTAAACCAAAACCAAAATCTACTGAACCATTTGGATTAGTTACAATTGCTTCTGGTTCTGACTTACAATATCAATCTGTTGTTGTTTCTCACGGTGAATTATTCTTGAGTGGTAATTCTGAGGATCCATATAGATTTGTTGGTCAATTATGGGATGATGGTTCTTTACAAGTCTTACCAGATCCTTCCAGATGGGTTCAACAATCTTCTCAAGGTGGATTGTTCTTGAGTGTCAATGAAACCAGTGGTGATTTTGTCATTAGTGATAAGAAGGATCCTTCATTCTCTATTAAAGATGGTCATTTGTTGTATAAAGGTAAAGATGGTGTTGTTGCCACTCCTGATGATCGTTATGGATATACAAACACAATTAAGGCTAAATCTGATGATAAAAAGGCTAAATATGTTGTTTTGAGAACTGTTGGTAAAGATGGTGATACCATTGATGACTTTCCTCCATCAAAATCAGCTTAGGGGCTTTTTTGATGAAAAATCTTCCTTTTGATTTATAGGTTGGTTATTGATTTCATATAACCATTTAAACCTCTTTTCTATAATTATCGATAATTTAAAATATATGATCCTAATATTATTATATTATTTATTCAATTTGAGTTGTAGTTTTTCGTCTACTAACACTAGTGATACATTTGGTATATTGTCGGTGTTGTATGCAAATGCACAACTCGTTCTTAAACTGAAGATATATGGTATAATTATATGCTACAGTTATAAATACTTCAATTGTTAAATAAAATTATTATATTACCTTTAACCTCTAGCAATTATATACCTTATAGCATTATCTTTGTAGTCCATATTCATACCTAAAATTACCAGCTTATTATCATTAACCATTAAATCAGCGCATCAAGAAAATAGCATTCAAAGGCAAAGTAAATTAAGCAATAACACATGATGGATTAAGGGCTGTATTGTGAAATAAATGGTCGATGTTTTCAGCTTGAGCAGTTTGTGTAGATTTGTTTGACATTGTGTGTGATTGTGAATATAATTGTTGATTGATATTGAATGGAAGTTTACTTGATTGAAATTAAATAGGGGATTTCTATTCACTTTTATACTTGAATCTAAGTGATTAATTGTAAATAGTTTGATTGAGTATATGTTTCATTAATGTTTAGATATTATCAAAGTTATTCAACTTTCCATTAATGTTTATTAATGTTCCTTGATGAGTATTACCTTTTTGGGATGACACAATTAAGTATAAGCCGATTTTAAAACTGTCTTGAAAAATCGGAAAACCTGTCAAAACTAATTGAAAATATTCATATCAATGGATAAGTTTCATCTCTTGGCTAATTTGGGCTAATATAATCCATTCTGGTACAATTTCTGTGCAATTTTAATGTATGATAATTATATCTCATTAATTATTATTAGCCTTTTTGGTGATAAGTGATCACGGCTCATCATAATTATAAACTTACAATTTTGATCAGTTGAGTATCAAGTTTCAACATCTATCTACATGTAATCTTTAATCATCATTCCCAAAATCAAAATCATGAATTAAAACTAAATATATGCCTTTAAATTAAACCCTTCTATTATACAAATGAAATTATAACCAATTTTTTGAAAAGATCAATTTATGAAGATTAAATAACTTAACGATCTTTAAGTAATTTGTTTCTTTTCTCTCTTTTACGCATTCTTTCAACTTTTTTAGCATGCATTTTTTCAGCTAATTTTTGATATCTTTCCTTTTCTTCCTTTTTAGCTTTCTTATCTTTTATAGCTTGAATTTTTTGTCTTTTTTCTTCATCTTTTTCTTGTTTTAATTCTTTTAATTTTGCTTTGATTTGTTCATCTTTTTGTCTTTGTTCTTGCTTTTTAGCCCATGTTGATTTAACACCTATACTTTTAACTCTAAATGCATCTTTTCCAATTTTCCAGTTTTTACCTATATTATAGATATGTTAGTATAAATGATTCTATAACCATCTTTCAACATCTAGCCAAACTTACCATTAACTCTGGCACCTTGATCCAAGTGTTTCACTTCTTCTTCTTCGGACATTATTACTTCAGTCTATATTATTACCTAAAAGAAATCCTTTCAAATACTTGTTTAAATCAGTTGTACTCTTAATTTATGGGTATAAAATATTTTTTTATTACCTGCGATGAGATGTCTGGATGTTGATTATTAAATCATGATGTAATCAATTCGATTTTACGCGAATTAGTTTTGGCTGTTCAATCGAAGCACAAACAAAATAAGCGCTGCTTTACTGACAGGTTATTCAACTTGAATTCTGTTCAATTCTCGTCAAAAGACACTGTTTCTTAGTTGTATTGCTGGTGAATTGCTGTTAATTTTGCTACTTCTTGTAACTAGACTGCTCATTGGTGTTTCAATCAAATAGAATTCCCCCAATTCCCGTTGAATTTCTATTACTGGCTGTGGTTCTGAGGTATAAGCGCCTCCAATATTAGAGAAGATAAGATCAATTCAATTGAACTGAGGAATAAATAAAAGAGGTTCATACACACAATGAGGTTTTTCATAGGACTCACTTGGCTCTTGAGCTCCATCATTGCATTGGCACAAGCTGATTTCACTCCTGAAATACATTCACAAATATCAGATCATGTATCAGACACATTGCTATATATGGATGATTCTTCAGTTATACTTGATCTAAATAGGGATCAATTACAAAGATCAGATGATGATGGTAAGAATTGGAATAAAGTTTTGGATGGTGTAAAGATTCAAAATATCTATGTTGATAAAGTTAAAAAAGACCGTGTATTTGCATTTACCCCGGAAAAGACTCATTATGTTTCAAATGATCAAGGTGCAAATTGGAATACTTTTACTGTTGATATTAACCCAAATTTGAATTATGAAGTTAAAGTTAACAGTAAAAATCCTGATAAAGTTTTATTAGCTTTTATTGAATGTGATAAGGATTTAAGATGTAAAAATACGTTATTTTATACAACTGATGGGTTTAAAACTGATCCAAAATTGATGTCTGATAAAGTTGCTTATTGTACATTTACCAAATCAAATAATGTATTTGATGAAGGTCATGATGATAGAATTTTATGTCTTGAAACTGAAAGAGATAATCACGGTTATATTAGACAAACTAAAATTGTTACATCAACTGATTTTTTCCAAACCCAAGAAATTATCAATGATAAATCAGGTGCACTCGGTTCAAGTTTTGTTCTTGCAATTGATGTTATTCAATCATATGTTGTCGCTACTGTTCAAACTGATAAATATGGTGGAACTGGTTCAACTGTATCCTTATATGTTTCCAAAGATGGGTATGAATTCAAGAAAGCAGTTATCGATGCATCTGTTGTTAGTGATAGTTTTACATTCTTACCTTCAACGCCTCAATCTTTACATATAAGTGTTTGGGGTATCACTGAAGATGGTAAACAAATTTCAGATATTTTGTCATCTGATAGTGAAGGTATTCAATTCAAGAAACTTTTGGAAAATGTTGAAAGTAATTTCCTAGGGTTTGTAAATTTGGAGAAAGTTGAAACTGTTGATGGTGTTTGGATTGCAAATGTTGTTGAAGGTTATGATTCTGTAACTTTAGAACCTTTATCAAAATCAAAAATCACATTTGATGATGGTAGAACATGGAGTTATTTGAAAACTCCAGATTGTAAAGGTGATGATCAATGTTCTTTAAATTTATTAAGTTTAGAAGAAAGACGTGGTGATGGTCAAGGTGCCACTGGTGCAACCCCTGGCATACTAATGGCTATTGGTTCTGAAGGTAAAACTTTGGATAAAAGTGTTTTAAATATGCATACTTATGCCTCCAGAGATGGTGGGTTGAATTGGGTCAAGACAATTGATGACCCAACCATTTTTGCCTTTGGTGATTTAGGTAATGTCATTGTTGCAGCCCCATATGTCAAATCTGATAGACGTCAAGAAACCTTATTGACCAAAACTATTTATTATTCATTAGATCAAGCTCAAACTTGGCAAAAATTTGAACTTGATTTGGAAATTTTCCCATTCTTATTGACAACTACTATTGATGGTACAACAACAAAATTCATTCTTTCTGGTCTGTTCAGAAAAGATAATTCAAATTCAAATAGTCAAGTCATTTATTCACTTGATTTTGCTAAAGCTTTTGATAAAACTTGTGAAAAGGGTGATTTCGAAACATGGTATGGTAGATCAAATGAACAAGGTGAAGGTATTTGTAATTTTGGTCATAGAGATGCGTTCCAAAGAAGAAAACAAGATGCTAAATGTTTCGTTAATAAACCATTTGTTGATTTGAAAGAAGTTGACGAACCATGCTCATGTACTGAATTAGATTTTGAATGTAATTTTGGTTTCAATAAAAATTCAAAAGGTGAATGTGTTGCAAACTACAATGCTATCAATAAGATCTGTGCTGAATCTGATTCCAAAGACATTAAATTACAATCAAAAAGAAAAATTCCAGGCAATCCATGTACTGGGGGTGATATCTCTACCAATGAACAGACTTTCAACTGTGATGATGCTACTTTGAAAGCAAACAAAATTGAAATTGTCGAAACTTCATTTAAAGGAAGAATTTCACGTTATGTCTTCTTGGAACAAACACCAGACCATTCATCAGATGAAACTGTTATTGTTAAAACAACATTGAATGAAGTTTTCATTTCACATGATGGAGGTAAAAATTTTAAGAAATATCAAACAAGTGATGAAATTTTTGAAATTTATTTAAATCCATATTATAAAGATGATATCTTTTTAATTGGCTCAAATGAGAAATTACACATCTCTTCAGATAGAGGTACAAGTTTCCAAGTCGTTTCATTGCCTTCACAAATCAACATATTTGGTTTACAAATTTTATCATTCAGCAATCAAACAAATGATGCATTCATTTATTATGGTGATGAACATTGTGATTCAAGATTCAATCAAGACTGTGTTCCTGTTGCTTTTTTAACAACTGATCGTGGTAGATCATGGAAAACATTAGCTAAAAACATTAGACATTGTGATTTTGTTGGTGCAAGATATATTGAAAGTGGAGCTGATAAAAACACCATTTATTGTCAAATTAATTCTTTGGATGGTGGTGCTTTAATCTCTTCAAATGACGAATTTAAATCACAAGATACACTTTTCGAGAAAATTGTTGGTTTTGCCACTACAACTCACTATACCGTTGTTGCTGCTATTGAAGGTGATTCATTAAAAGCATATGTTACAATTGATGGACAAAATTTCGCAGCTGCTGAGTTCCCAAAGGATTTCCAAGTTCATAGACAACAAGCATACACTATATTAGGATCTGAAAGTGGAGCAATTTTCTTGCATGTCACTTCAAATAGTAGAGCTGGTACTGAATATGGTTTAATCTTAAAATCTAACTCAAACGGTACTTCATATGTCTTATCTGAACCTTTTGTTAATAGAAATGAAATTGGATTTGTTGATTATGAAAGAGTTGAAGGATTAGAAGGTATTGCTATTATTAATCGTGTTGAAAATCCATTTGAAGCTCAAAAGGGCTCATTAAAACAATTGAGAACTAAGATCACTTTCAACGATGGATCTGATTGGGATTATATTCAACCTCCTTCTACTGATTCTGAAGGTAAGAAATATCCATGTATTGGTAAACCTTTAGAACAATGTTCATTACATTTACATGGTTATACTGAAAGAAAAGATTTCCGTGATACATTTGCATCTGGTTCTGCTACTGGTGTCTTAATTGGTGTTGGTAATGTTGGTGATAAATTATCATCTTTCAATGATGCTTCAACTTTCTTAACAGCTGATGGTGGTTCTACCTGGAGAGAAGTTAAACAGGGAGTTTATCAATGGGAATACGGTGATCGTGGTTCAATTATAGTTTTAGTTGATGATCAAACTAATACTAATACAATTTTCTATTCTCTTGATGAAGGTAATTCATGGAATGAATATAAATTTACTGAAGATCAAGTTATAATTCAAGATATCGTAACAGTTCCATCTGATACTTCCAAAAGATTCTTATTGATTGCAAATTCTCCATCAAATAAAGGTGAAGAGACAAAAACATATGCACTTGATTTTGAAAATGTCTTTGCAAGACAATGTGTCTTAGATTTAGATAATCCTGATAAAGATGATTTTGAATATTGGTCACCAAAACATCCATTTTCTTCATCTGCATGTTTATTTGGTCATGAAGCTCAATACTTGCGTAAATTATCTGATCGTACAGATTGTTTCATTGGTAGTGCACCACTGAGTGATGCTTTCAAAGTTATTAGAGATTGTCCATGTACAAGATTGGATTATGAATGTGATTTCAACTATGCTAAGGCAAAAGATGGTACATGTAAATTAATTGATGGATTAGAACCTGAAGATCATTCAGAAATTTGTAAAGTTGATAAAGATGCATATGAATATTTTGAACCTACAGGTTATAGAAAAATTCCATTATCAACATGTGTTGGTGGTCAAGAATTTGATAAATTTGATCCAATTCCATGTCCTGGTAAAGAAGACGAATTCAATAAGAAAACAGGTAGAGGATTACATGGATTCAATTTAGCCATTGTTATTATAGTTCCAATTTTGGTTTTCTTATTTGCAGTTTGGTTTGTTTATGAAAAAGGTATTCGTCGTAATGGTGGATTCCAAAGATTTGGTGAAATTAGACTTGGTGAAGATGATGATCTTATTGAAAATGATGCAACAGATAAAGTTGTTAATACTATAGTTCGTGGTGGTATAACAATTATTGCAGCAGGTATTGCCACTTTCAAGATGATCAAGATATTTGATGGATTTTTAATTAATAAAGTTAAATCAATTTTCTCAAGAGGAAGTAGATATTCAAGAAGAGGTGCAGGTTATTCATCAGTTAATGATGGTGATTTCAGAGATGATGATGAAGAAGATATTTTAGGAGATGTTATTGATGATGGTGAAGAAGATTATAATATTGATGATGGTGATGATGGTGAAATTTTAAATGATGAATCAAGTATTGCCACAGAAGCTGCAGATGATGATTTAGGTTTAGATGAACCAGAAGGTGATGAATATACTGATGATCGTAATCTAGAGTAAGTGAAAAAACAGTGAAATTGTGTTCTGTATATAAATAGTACTATTTAAAAAAAAGATATTCTAAGTTATATATCAATTGTAGTGATTTTACGATTAAGTAGTACCAGCTACAGAATATAAATATTTGATTATTGAAAAAAATAAAATCATTTATAATTCAAATTCATCATGCTCTAATCTATCAAGGTTTTTTTATAATAACTCCCTGCTTTTCAAGACTATAAATGAACGAATAAATAAAAATTTAGTGGTTTTGATCTTTAAACATGAATTATATGATCTTTGATAAGCATATTTCAAATCTTTCTTCTTTGTTTAGTACAAGACCTAAGCTCAAAAATATATGAAACGACAATATGGCATAAAAGCAAAGCTAATTATAAGTGATAACGCAAAAGAATTTTTAACTAGTCCAAGATGCTTTATATGAATCAGAATATTATTATCACCCATAGCAGATTATATAACAATACAGACAAAATTCTCACATAACTTGAATGAATTGAACTGTTGTTAAGTTTATGCAAATTATTTAATTTAATTATAGGTGGGATTTGTTTTAAAAATTGGGCGCAATTTTAACAGAAGCTGACATGATTTATTAATAATTAAAAATTTATAGACGGTATATATCATTTCATACAGCTTAGAACTTGAAGTATACTTCATTATGTATAATGTAAATATCAGCTACCATTTATAGTAAGTTTGAACACCTAATTCCATAAAAAAAGTAAGTCATATATTAAGCTATACTTTCATCACGCTTTAATCCCAAAAAGGTTAACTTCTTTCTTTCAAGACAATGATGAAATAGTTCAATGATTGAATAGCAAAATAGTTATTAAAGGATCTATAGCTTTAATTTATAACATCCATTTTTGAAAACTATAATGAAATGAATGACCAAAAGTCAAAAGGAAAAAGAAATCCAACATGACAATGCCAAAGAGCTCCTAACATTATAACAGCTAGAAAACAGTCATGGTATATTTTCAAAATTTGCACGCACAGATCAACAATTCTTTTGCAAATAAGAAATGCTAAAGCGAATGGGTTGCATGGGAGAAACACCTAGTCGAAAAACAATCAAAAGAAGAGCTTAAAATGTTCAAAATGTAAAGAATTTCTATAATTTTAAACTCATCATAATTCTCTTTAGAGAGATTAAATTGTTCTGAAAATTTTAAGAAGCTGATATAATTTATTAGTAAGAAATGTATACTCCATATAATCCCTGTATACTCTTCATTCAACAGCTTCAAATAATTTAAGTGCTCTACAAATTTATAAACTAATAAAAAATTGAATCATGTTTATTAAACTAAAATTCTATCATGCTTTAATCTCAAAAAGAATACAGCAATTAACTTTTTTCTTTCAAGACAATGATGAATATAGTTTATATAGTTATATTGATTGAACATCAATATAGAAATTAAAAGGACATATTTTATCAACTTGTGAAAGTTTTACTTGACATATCCATTCTTAAAGCTATTCAATGAAACCAACCATCAAAAGTCAGAATATACTCAATACGTTATGTTAAGGAATTCAGAACACAATTTCAATTTGAGCAAAAATATAGCAAAAGAATCAAGCTTCATTAATAGATGTACAGCATTTCCAAAATACAAAATGGTCAATGAAATGGGATTTAAAGGCCAGTCTCCTTCGCGCAAAACTATTAAAAGGTTAAGCCCTAAAGTAAGTATGTAATGGTTAAAAGTGTAAAGAAGTTTTGTTAAATTTATTCATCATTTTATTCGGAAAAATAAACGTGATTATATAATGTATTAATAAGAAATATACCTACTTGCCTTATCATTCAAATATACCGTTATTTAAAACTACTAATTGCTCATAAACTAAAGCAGATTGATCTAATTTAAGGTACATTAAGTTATATAATTGTATCAAAATTGTAGCTTGATTAATACGCACGATTAAGTAGCTGTATCTACAAGTAACATAATTATTGAAAAAATGAATCATTTATTCGTATTCATCATGCTTTAATCTATCAAGTAATTAATACCTGTTTTTTTAAGACAATAAATGAATCAATAAATAATAATTGACTAGTTTAAGATCTAAACAAATCATGATTAATCAAAAATAATCAAACGTTTCTTGTTTAAAACAAACCCAACTTAGCACTCATAAAATAAATTAAACAATATTAATACAGGGTTAAGTTTTCCAGTTATATTCCTAAAGGCTATAAAACCAATATAGGAAATGAAGCTGAAAATAGAAATGTTGTAACTAGATTGTGTATAATCAAGTAAATAATATAAAGTAAAGTAATATCTAATTCATTGCAATTTTTTATAAAAGGAGGTAAGCTGTGAAAAAAACTAAGCTGACATAAGTTATTAATAAGGAATATACACAATCGACACAACACAGACAAGTTATTAATACAACACGGTATTATAAATCAGTTTAATTATCTACAATTTATTAATTCAATTCATCTTTAATTTCAAAAAAAAATTTAAATCATATATTAAACTAAATTTCCATCATGCTTTAATCCCAAAAAGCTGATCACTTTTTTCTTTCAAGACGATGATGAAATAGTTAATATGATAGTTTTTGTATAACAAAATAGCCTTGAGAATATATTATTCACTTGTGAGAGTTTGATTATCCCCATTTTAAAGCTATTAATGAAATCAATTGTATGAAAGACACTAGTTATAACACAAAGATCAAAGTGATTCAAACCGACAATGCACTAGAATTTGAAAATATGAAACTAGAGCAAAAATATGGAATAATTCAAAAATTAACAATTCAACTCATATCAGTATGTAAATACTTGAGAATAATGGGTTATCAAATAGATAAAAAAACAGAAAATTAATAAGTGCATGCCCAGTTTGCACAGCTTTAGTAATTGATAATAAATGGTGTAAAGTGTATAGTTGAAAATTTTAAATTTAGTTCATGATAAAATCAATTTCTGGTTATGTAATTTATTAATAAGAACTATATACTTGAGAAGTATTTAGATAAGAGACTATTATTTAAACTACAATTGATTAATTGAATTCTTAAAAAAATATCAAATGATTTACTATAATTACATCACGCTTTAATCCCATTGAATTTTAATATAGTTTCCTATAATAAAACCAACTCTTTCAAGACAATGATGAATAGAAATCAATTTGTTCAACTTTTATTTAAAACATTTTGTATATCATAAATCAGCTAATGTTTTTAAAAGTTAATATTAAAAGTATATCACAATATTCATAATCTTTAAAGATCAAATGAATAATCTATGAATAAAACTCTAATAATTTGATACTTTTCATTACAATAGTTTCAATTCACAACGATATTGTAATGAAAGTAATTCAATTTTTATACCAAAGAAATTCCGATTGCAAGTTTTCTCCATAGAAAACAATAATCAATTAAAAGCAACATTATTCCAAGACCAATTTGATTATTATATAAAAGTGTTTTCAAGTGTATTCGGGATCAAATTGGATTATTTTACCCTTTTTATATGATTTATAATTATTAAATAGCAATCAAATTTAATTTGTTGAAGGTTGAACTTAATCTACAAGGTAATTTATATAATCATGAAAAAGTAATTTGTATTTCAATATTAATTATTGCTTTAATCCTTAAAGAGTAATTACTCTTTTCTTTCAAGACAAATAATTCAATAGAAATATGTATTGGAATTTATAATTATTTGATATACAAATTGTATGTGATTAATTGTCATAATCAATATAATATAAATTCAAATTGGAAATTAAACCGTTCACTAGCGCTAGATTAAATTAAATCTAGCATCAGATTTCAAATTCAATCCCCTAAAAAACACATATATAGGTTGTAGATCATGCAACAGAGGTAACCAATTGTCCTTCAATGAAAATGAAAGAATCCGAACCAAACATTAAGAGACCAATATAATCATGGTTTATCATTAAAGTTGTGTAATGAAAGTTGTGTAATTAATTAAAATTTAAAAAATTTAATTTGTTTGTTTGAAGAAAATGAAAATTTTATGAGCTGTATTATGTAAGCACTGTGGTTAATTAATCATACAATTGTGATCTTATAAATTATGATATATTACATATTATTATACTTTAATTATTAGTTGTTATAATAATTATATATTAATTATAAATTCAAGAATAAAGTATATATGTATAGCTTGATTTCTACAAGGTTATAATAAATTATTGAAATAATAAATCATTTATTCATATTCATCATGCTTTAATCTATCAAGTAGGAATAATTACCTGTTTTTCAAGACAATAAATGAATCAATAAATAATAGAATGATCATGAATAGATCTGATCTATTAACAATATGGTTAATCAATTATAATTTTGATATTTAAAATTGAATATTTAATTTTTGTTTTTAACCATGTCCAAGCAAAAAAAAAGATGTGAAAAACACACACCTTACAAGATCAAAACATCAAAGCCAAGTCAAAAGTATATATAATTAGCGATATAACGCTAAGAACTGCAAAATTTATGATCTCTATCAGTCAAAATTTCCTTATAAAATTGAATCATTAATGTTGAGTTGAATTATTTTAATTGCTTTAGGACGTGGTACTGCAATTTGTAACATGCAAATTTTCGCCCATAAAAAAAATTGATATAATTATAATCTATTAGTAAGAAATATAGCCTTCATATTTCATACAATTACGGTATATCATAATGGTCAATTCAATAATCTATACAGAGCTCTACAAATCAAAAAAAAAAAGGACCTTTAATCTTATGAGAAATGTATAATTCATATATTAAACTTTAGTTCCATCATGCTTTAATCCCAAAAAGCTTCACTTTTTTCTTTCAATACAATGATGAAATAGTTTATATAACTAAGTGAATTGAACATCAAAATAGTTCAAAGGATCCATCTTATCATTTATGAATGATTTCTCTCATAAAAATTTGATTTGAAACATCCTTTTTGAAACGTCCTATGAAATCCATGAGATCAGATCAAGCAAAAACAGCAGTTAAACACAAATGATACAACATGATAATGCGCTAGAACTTAAAACCCAACGATTAAAAAAGAGCTTGAGATTAATTATAGTCAAAGTTTAAGACCACATTATAGTGCAAAACAAATCTGAGAATTGGGTGATATTATACCATGTCTTTATTGAAGGAATAAATTTACTCAAATTTGTTCATGGCGAAAAGTAATTTAAAGTTGAACAAGTATTGGTGCGAAAATTTATCTATGGTTATATAATGTATTAATAAGAAGCATATAGGGGTCATATATATTTGAAACGACAAAACATATATGGAAGTCGATACTGCAATCTAAAAATTTTAAGTTATATATGAGTATCAATTGTAGCTTGATTAATTAATATATACGCACGATTAAGTAGTATATCTACAAGTAACATGTATGGAAAAAATAAAATCATTTATTCAAATTCATCGTGTGCTTTAATCTATCAAGTAATTAATACCTGTTTTTCAAGACAATAAATGAATGAATAAATAATTGAGTTGATCATGGTGTTGATCTCTATACTTAACATAAATTATAATATTCTAATTAAATATTCTTATAATTGAATGTAGTATAGCACTTAACTTGAAATAAACTATTGGAAAAATAAAAACAAATATGGAATACAACCGGCAGCTAGTTATAGTTAATCATTCAGATATGGTAAACAGGATCCAGCTTTATCTAATCAAAATATTAAGATTATTATAAAACGTTTTTTGAGTTATTATAAATTAATTGAGTTTAAATTAGTCATAAAATTTCAACAAAATGAATAAGAAGGATGTTTTAAAAAGCGCAATTATAAGATCAAAATTTAAAATTTGAAAAATATAAGAAAGCTGATGTAATTTATTAGTAAAAAATATATAATATATATATACCTATAGATGTGACCCTAATTTATTCAATTAGCTAATTTGCCTATACAATTTTATAATTTTTATATACAATATAAACTAAATCTACAATTTAATGAATTCAATATAAAGATCTGATTCAATCAAAAAATGCATATATTAAGCTGAATATCAATCACGCTTTAATCCCAAAAAGATCCATACTTTTTTCTTTCAAGACAATGATGAAATAGTTAATATAATTATTGAATATCAAAATAGCTTTAAGGATCCATTGTTAACTTGTAATAGTTTAATTATCCATTAATTATTAAAACTATAATGAAATTAGATCAAAAAAAAACATTATACAGTACGAAAGTTTAGCTAACAACTCTTTTGCATAATTAATCAAAATTCCTATAACATTATAGGTCCAATCACATCAGTAAGTAAATATCTAAGAAGTATGGGATATATAGTTACCAAAAAAAACTGAAAATATCATAAAAAACTGTGCAGTTTGCGTAGCATGAAGTTGGTTATAAATCATGTATAGAGTGTAGAGTTGAAAATTTTACATTTAATTTCGTTGATAAAATCTAATGATGGTTATGTAATTTATTAATAAGAATTATACTTGACTATTTAGATAATTATGAGTTTATTATTAACTACAATTGATTAATCAAATTCTTGAAAATATGTCAATTGATTAACTAAATACATCACGCTTTAATCCCATTGAATTTTATAATTCATAATATATTAAAATCAATTTTTTCAAGACAATGATGAATAGAAATCAATTAATGTTTAACTTTTATTTAAAACTTATTGTATGCCATGTAAATCAGCTGATGTATAATATTCATAATCTATAAGCTCAAATGAACAATTAATGAATAATACTAATAAGTGATTGTTTATTAAACTTAATCTACAATTAATCATTAAAAAAGTAATTCATGTATTTAATATAAAATTATTGCTTTAATCCTTAAAGAGTTTAACTCCTTTCTTTCAAGACAAATAATTTAATATAAATATAGTAGTTTATAGTTATTTGATATTGATCTATTGTAAATAAATCATAATCAATAAAATAAGATCAATCCTCTAAAATAATATTATATCGGTTGCCAAAGCTGCTCTAGAGCAAACACATTAGATTATGAAAACACATGTGATTGATACAAGGTCTATAATTGTAATATTGAATTTTCATAACTGCTAATTTCCCTGATCCTTTTGATAATTCAGATCTGGTCAAATTTCATAAGAAAAGTATATAACCACAAAGAAGTTGGTTAAAATTGCATTAGTTAAAAGTTTACAATCACAATTAAATATTAAAATTTTTCAATTAATAAAATTTTGTTTGTCAATGAAAATTTAATGTATTTGATTATGTAATCAGAGCGGTTAAATATTATAAATAAATTATTAATTGATAATTGATGATAATTAGCCGATGTACTAATGATATTATTGCATGTATATTAATAATATTATAATATATTTATATTAATATATAAATTATATAATATATTATTAAAATTTTAAACGTTTATATTAGATCGAGATATTTTATAAAATAAAGTGTATGTAATAAATTTTAATTTTACTTTCAAATTGAGTAACTTATAAAACACTCAAATTTCCAAACCTTTTAAAACAACTTATAACTTATATCATTATAAACTAGAGATTCTTAGGATTATTATAGTGTATTAAAATGAGTATATAATACAATATAAGTATAGTGATTTATAAGTGTGAATTAAATATACACACTACTGTCCATACCAATAATATACTACTACTATAACACTGGGGTATAATACTTTTATTGAATTACATACTATATTATTCCATAACCACTATAACTATAACCACTATAACCACCAGTATTATAGTACTATAGTATATACCAATCACTGATTAACAGGTGTCAATTCCCTTATCAAATGTCATTTAACTGTCAAGGTTATATAACCACAAAGGTATTACTCGGACTTATTCCACCGGAGTTGATTATATGACACAATTCATAACCACAATTGTACATTTATGAATAGTATATAAGTTATGAATTATATCAATATTATACTAGTTAAACAATGTTTATACACCATACACAATGTCCTTTATAATATCAAATAATAATAGATTATTACTACTCCCTTCACTAGAAACACCAAAAGATTATAATTCAATTGATTTACAATATGATTTAAATAAATTTAAATTTAATAATGCTTCATCAGATAATTATAATAATATTAAATTACCAAGATTAAGTATAACTGAAGATAATTATAATTATAATTATGACTCCAAATCTTCAAGAAGTTCTATCTTTAGTAATGAATCTGATGATGGTTTTAGTTCAAATGATGAAGATTTTAATGATGAAGAACCAAAGTTAGTGGAAATAAATGAAACTAAATCAATAGATGAAAAGAAATTAATACCAATAGAACCAATACCAAAACCAACACCAAATAACTCTAATGAATCAATTGAATCAAATGATTCAATTCAATCAAATGAAACAGAGTTACAATCACAATCACAACCACAACCAGAACATATACCACAAACCAAAAGACATTCAATAACACCAGATGAACCAAACAAATCTAAAAGACAAAGAATTGGTCCAAGTTGTGATCTTTGTAGATCAAAAAAAATAAAATGTGATGCTCATGTTGAAATTATAGAATTTGATATAAAACCTGATACATTCGAATTAACTAAAACAAATGAAATAATGAATAATCAAATCATATCAAAATATCTAACATCACAAGATTTATCTCATGGATTCAAATTAAAATATTGTAATAATAAAATCATTAAATTTAAAGATTGTTCTTATTGTTCAATTAAAAATCATCCTTGTATTTATGAAAGAGGTTATACCAAGGATGATATAATGAAATATAATTTACTTAGAAATATTAAAAAGAAGAAGAAGACATCAAGAAAGAGAAGAAGTTAAATAACTCATAACTTATAATAATACAAAAATATATACTGGTTATATATAAAAGTTAATTGATATTTGATATATTTAATAGTTTATTGTAGTTGTCCAAATTAGGTAAACTTCCAAATGCGGTATAATACCATGCATCAAATCTTAAACTAAAAATTCCCGAATAAAACTAGGAAATCTCGAGAATTTAATGAGTATAAAACAATAAAAGATAACTATATCTAATAAAGAATAAGGTATAATACACTCAGACCACCATGTCCAATACACCCTCTGCTAAAGCTATCGAACAAGTCCTAGAAAAACAAAGAGCAAAGGGTAAATCCCTAGATGAATCAATATCATATCAATTATCAATTGATTTAAAAAATCATTTAATCAATAAATCCCAGGATTCATTAAAATCTATAATTTTATTGGCAAATGTCCTAAGACTTTCAAAACCAAATGAATTATTTACACAAATATTAGATTATCAAATATTTAATGGAATTTTCCAAAATTTAACCAAGAGTACACCATCTGAATATATTTTATCTGTTTTTACTATAATAAATTTATTAATTAAAGGTGATCTCTTGGGGAATGTTGATCAACAAGAATATTTACCAAATTTCCTTAGAGCATTGGATGATAATTTAGGGTTCCTAAAGATATTAAGTACTAAACTTTATACGGAAAATGTTGATTTAATTATAAAATCATTAGATTTTTTAAATAATTATTTAAATTTAAATCATGGTAAACTTTATACAATGGAATATTTAATTAATTTTTTTTTCAATTTACAAAAAACTGAATTTAATTCAATTTTGATAAACATTTTACAAGATCAAAGATTTAAACAATTATTAAACACAAGTATTAAAAATTTAAATCATTCATTTTTGAATACTTTGAATTTATTAAATTCATTAAAAATTGATCAATCTTCACAATTACAAATTACATTAATTAATGAAACTCAAATCCTCAGTTTTAGTAATGAAAAAAAACAAAATCAACAATTTATATTAACAAATTATTCTGTGTTACAATTAATTGATTTTTATTTTTTTTCTCAAAGTTCAAATATTTCATTTAAAAAATCTTATCAAGAACAAATTTTATTCAATAATAATAAAGAAAATTATTTCCCATTGATACAAATCAGTACCAAAATAACTTCATTATTATTAAACATTTTCCAACAAGATTCAGATTATGAAAACCTAACAAAAATTTCAATATTCTTAAGAGATTTATTACATTTTAATTTAATTTCAAAATTCCTAGAAATTTGGAATGAATCAAATTCTCAAAAAGATGAATTAAATAATTTATTACCATTAATTGAAATTTTATTAAAAATTATAAATGATGAATTCCAAAATGATGAATTACATATAATTGATAAAATTTTATCAATATTCAAGAAAATTTCTTATCAAGACCTTAGGGAATATCAATTAAATTCTATAAAGAACCTAAATTTAAATTCTACATTAAATGAAATTAATTCATTTGATAAAATTTTACAAAATCAAGTATTTGATTTTATTAAAAATCAAAGGTTTTTACAATTATCAAAAGGTGCTTGGGTTTATTCATCATTACCAAATTTCCAATCAATAACACCAACTCAACAAGAAGGTCAAGAAGGTAATAATGAAGGTACAAATTATTTTTTTATAATCCTTTCACCAAATTTTAAAAATTTATTATTTAAAGAATATAAATTTAAGACACAAAATTTACCAGATATTGATAAATCAGGTATCCCAATTGAAATTTCATCAATATCATCATTTAAAATTGAAGAAATTCAACAATCAGATCCAACAACTTCAACACATGGTCCAAATAATAGATTTATAAACTTGGTGGAAAAATCAATTATAAATAAAATCACATTAATTAATAGGAAAAATAAACCATTATTCACCTTCTTTGCAAAAAAAGAAGATTCTTTTAATTATTTAGATGCTTTAAATCTTTTATTAGGTCATTATGATAACTTAAGTGATGAATTAACTTATCAAATTAATAAGTTATTTAAAATTAGAAAATCTGTTCAATTATTAAATTTTAATTATGAAGAATCAAATGTTGTTAATAATGATGAAGTGGGGGATGATGTTTATGATTTAGATAATTTAGAAAAATTAGCTTCAAATTTTTATTATTCATGAAAGCCTGGGGCTATATTTATATTGTTTAATTTAATCTACATGTGTTTTTAAATATTATGTTTTTATATTAATCTATATTACATTGAGTACTATTTCTTTTTACCCTTTTTATTTGATTTTTTATTTTGACGTTTTTGATCAGACATTCTATCATTTTTTGTCTTTTTATAACTTCTTTCACCACTTAATTCATCTCTTGCTTCTTGTTGTTTTCTCTTTTTAGCATTTAATTTTGGTTTTTCTTTACTCAATTTTATGTTTTTATCAACACCTTTTTCACTTTCTTTTTCAAACCAAGTTCTTCTTGGTCTTGATTGAATTTCTTCTTTATATCTTAATAAATTTTCACCTTTACGTAATTCCATTTCAGCTTGAATCATTTCCTTTTCAGTTTTTTCTTCAACTAAGATTTCTTCTAATATTTCATTTTTTGATTCAATAATTTTATTAATTTCTTCAACTTCTTTCCAATTAACTTCACGACCAACAGTCTTATTAACTTTTGAATTCATATTTTGTGAACTTTTAATAGCATCTTTAACTATAGATCTATCCATACTTGATTCTCCAACAAATGATATGGATTTACCTTCACGACCACCTCTTGCAGTACGACCAACTCTATGTAAATAAACTTCAAAATTTTTTGGCATATCAAAATTTAAAACAACTTCAATTTTTGGAATATCTAAACCTCTTGAAGCTAAATCTGTACAAATTAAAATTGGTACTGTTAAAGTTTTAAAATTATTTATAGATTGTAGACGTTGTTCTTGAGTTAATGAACCATGTAATTCTGAAACTTTTAAACCTAATAAACCTAATATAATTCTTAATTTATGTGCTTGTTCTTTTCTAGCAACAAAAATAACAATTCTTTGATCTTTAGTAAATTTTTTCAAAATATTAAATAATATACTTGGTTTTAAATGATCTCTTTTTCTAATTCTAACAAATTCTTGTACAAGCCCTGTGGCAGCTTGTTTTGGAGGATCAATCATAATTCTAACAGGTTTTTTCAATGATAATTGAATTAATGATTTAATTTTAGAATTCATTGTAGCAGAAAATAATAATGTTTGTCTTTTTGTTGGTAAAATATCCAAGATTTCAGTTAATTCTTTTTGGAACCCTTCTTCTAACATTCTATCAGCTTCATCAACAATTAAGATTTCCACACCATCAACATTAAAACTTGGAGAGTTTCTTAAATGATCAATTATTCTCCCCGGGGTTGCAATAACAATATCAGGTCTTTGTTTTAATTCTTGTTCTTGTTGTCTTAAATTTAACCCACCAACAGCTAAACCAAAACTTAATCCATTAACAAATTTACCAATTTTTTTACCAACATCATTAACTTGAATAGCTAATTCTCTTGTTGGAGTAAGGACAATAACTCTTGTAGAGGCTAATTTAGCAGGTTTATATAATAATCTTTCAATAACAGGAATCATATATGCAGCAGTTTTACCAGAACCTGTAACAGCACCTGCAATAATATCTTTACCTAATAATGCAATTGGGATAGTGGCACTTTGAATTGGTGATGGTGTTTGATAACCTAAAGTGGAAAGACCTTTTAAGATAGGTCTTGATAAATCTAAAGATTGGAAAGTTTTATGAATTTGCTTTTTAGCTTGATCAGCTTCTTCAGTTGGTGCATAAAATTTTGCCATATCTTCAGGTGAATCTTCTTCATCTTCTGGAGAGGATTCAGCACCATCATCTTTTAATTCTTGTACTTTTGGTTCAGGTTCAGATTCATCTTCATCTTCAGATTCATTTTCAGATTCTTGATCATCATCTTCATTATCTTGTTTTTTTTCAACACCCATACCAAACCCATCTAGAGCAAGATCATCATCATCTTGTTGTTCTTCCTCTTCCGCTTCTTCTTCCTGTTCGTCTTCTTCTTCTTCATCTTCTTCTTCTTCCTCACTATCATCTTGTTTACTACCAGCTAATTGACCAAGACCACCTTTTCTTCTAATAATCCCATCAAGATCAACATCTTTCTTACCATTTTCCTTTTGTTCATCACCTTTAAAATCCCAACCTTCAAAAGTAGAAACAACTTCTTCCCCATCTAAATCGAAAACAAAATCATGATTTAAATCTTCATCTTTAGCTTCATCATCATCTTCTTGAACTTTTGTATTTTTAGAGTTCTTCTTCTTCTTTTTATTCTTTTTATCAGATTTTACTGGTTTTAATTCACTTTCAGAGGCAGATTCTTCATCAATGTCATAGTCTGGGATATCATCTTCACTATCAGAGATTGTAGGCACAAAGTCATCAAATCTACCCATCTTTACTTATAATTTTTCCTTGTATTTCTTAATAAATTTGTTTAATTAAAATTTTTGAGATGAGCTTTAAATTTTTTTTTTATTTATTATATAAACATTTCGGTCAGGACACTGTTGAGACACTGGGAATTTTGATGGAAAGTCAGGTATTTCACTTGATTTGAATGAGAATAATACTGGAAAAAGCGTAGATATGATGGTATGAATAATAATTATCACCAGTATCAATTTCAACTCATTCACACAATTTCAAACCATCAAAATCCCATGATTTCTTACATTTCCCATACTAAAATTGATCTAAAATATTCGCGAATTGTATATAGATTTTAAACACAAATTGAAAAAATCAACAATAAACTCAAACAAACTCAGATCAGAAACCACCAGAAACCACTAGAATCAAGTCAAAAGATCATGGACTTCCAATCACTCAGACCATGGGCAGCATCACTCCAACGGTTCCAAGGTTATATTAGAGTACCCGATGTTTCATTCTCAGATTTCACAAATAATCAAGATTCATTATCACCATCAAAAATTACAATTCAAATCTTAATATTACAATTTTTTTATTATATCATAGCTACAATCTTTAGTTTTTCAATAGCATGGATCTTAGGGTTAGATTTTTCATTAGATTGGGTTTTCAATTGGAATTCAGTTTCATTGGATAATACTTTAGGTTTAACAATGATTGGACTTTGGTTATTTGATTCATTATTATGTGTTATATTCATGACTGTTATAGTGGGGAGATCTAAATTAGCATGGGATTTTGCCCTAACGATACATTTAATCAATTTAATCATTGTATGGATTTATTCAGGTTCATTCCCAGGGAATTTAGTTTGGTGGATTGTTCAAATTTTAAGTTGTATTATCTTAGTTAGTTTAGGTACTTGGTCAACAAGATGGAAAGAATTAAGAGAAACTTTTTTCGAAGGTTTAGTTGATCCTGAATTAGGAAATGGTGTAGGGAATCAAAGACCTGTCATTGAAATGCAGGATCATTCATAATATATATATATAGTACGGGTTTAATACATATAGAGTTCTTAACACCAACATTTATTTTTATCATCTAATGATCGATCTATTAAACTTAGGGTTGTTGCTTTTCTTCTTATGATTCTGGATGGGATTGATGACTTATTTATTGTATTAAATTGTGTACTATTTATTGTAAAATTATCATAAGTTTTATTACCAAATTGAATACCAAAATTTTGATTATTTGGATCAATTTCACCAATTTTTAATTTTGTTATTATTGAGTGAGTTAAATTTTGAAATATTTCATTTATACCATCACCTGTTTTGGCAGAAATTTTAAAATGATTAATTTTTTTATTAAATTGAAATTCATATTTATTAATTAATTCCAAAACATCAAATTCATCAACTTGTTGTTCTTCTGATGGTAAATCTAATTTATTCCCAACTATTATAATTGAAGGATTATTAGTTAATGCTTGAACATCCATCAAATATTCATCTAATTCCAATAATGATTGTTTATTTGATAAATCATAACATAATATAACACCAGCACTACCACGATAATAACTTCTTGTTAAAGATCTAAATCTTTCTTGACCAGCAGTATCCCATAGTTGTAATTTAACAACCAATTCATCATCAACTAACTCAATCAATTTTGAACTAAATTCCACGCCAATAGTTTGTGATGAATTTATATTAAAATCATTTTTAATAAATCGATGTAGAATACATGATTTCCCTGTCCCTGAAGAGCCAATGATAATGATTTTAGTTAAATAATCGTATTGATCCTGTGATATGGGTACGATACTAGCATTGGATCTTTTAGAATCAATAGTGTTCATGATCTCTGTTGATATCAATCTTATCTTGTTGTTGTTTATGTTTACATTCTTTCGCGAGTATTAAATACCATATATTCAAACATCACCAATTTTAGTGGTTTCACTAACATCTTGATAAATATCAAATCTTCTTTGTCCATCAATTGGAATCCCTTGTCTAGTACTGTTTATCACCTCAGGATCCATTTCCCAATACAAGATCTCTTCTTCAGTACCAGCTTCAACAACGATTTTACCCATTGGATCCACCACAAGAGAATGTCCATACGCATGATATTTAGCATTTAAATCACGAGCAGGTGAACACATCACCACATAAACCTGATTATCAATAGCCCTTGATCTTGCTAAAGTTTCCCAGTGTAATGGACCCGTAGTAGTATTAAAAGCACTTGGGAAAACCATGGCAAATGCACCTTTACGAGCACAAGTCATTGAAAGTTCAGGGAATCTAACATCATAACAAATCCCTAAACCAATTTTACCAAATGATGGTAATTCAAACAGGGTGGCCTTGTTACCAGCATCAAGAACACGGGATTCTTGGAATGTTATTTTGTTAGGGATATCTATGTTGAATAAATGAGCTTTCCTATGTTTTGCGATTAATTCACCCTGAGTGTTGAATACTGTTGATGTGTTATAGATCTTATCTTCATGATGTTCAGGATATGAACCACCAATGATGTTGATTTTGTTCTTTAGGGATAATTGAGATAGGAATTGTGTAGTTTCACCTGATGGGATTTGTTCACCATATTTCTTGAATAATTTGATTGAATAAGGTGAATTAAAACATTCTGGTAGGATAATAAGATCTAAATTTGGTTTGTTTTGAAGAGCTTTGGTAACAAGGGATTCAACTTTTATGAAGTTTTCATTTTTAATAGGGGATGCTGCAAATTGTAATAGTGCAACGTTGAGTCGTTTGAGTAATGGAGAGGACATGTTGTGGTATGGTATGAGTTGTTGTTTGGTAGTTGATGGTGATGGTGTTGGTTATGTTTTTCAAAGGGTAAGATTATTAACATATTACAAAAGAAGAATAATAAATATAGCCATAAATAAATAAACACATAAACACATAAACACTCAGTTAAACCAAATTGGATATTCACCTTGACCTTCAGTTTCAATTCTTTCATTAGCTTTGATCAACGCTGGTCTTGATTTCATTTGTTCCAACCATTTAGATAACAATGGATAATCTTTAGAATCAACACTTTCAACTATACCAGATTCCAAAATAAAATGAATAGTGAATAATAAGATGATATCAGCACCTGTTAATTTATCATCAACAAAGAATAATGAATCAGTGGAAGCTTTCTTAGATTCTTCTGATAATTTATTTTCCAAAAATGTTAATTGTTTATTCAATGTTGGATAAATCTTATTAGTTTTAACTTGTTCAACAAATTTAGAAATGATTGAATTGTCTTGATCAGTATCTTTCAGTGAATTATTTAATAAAACTATTGAATCAATTTGTTCACCTATAGAAGCTTCACTAAAGAATAACAAAAACCCAACTTCAACTTTTGATTCTTCAGTCTTGCTTTTTAATAAACCTTGAGGATCATAACAATTAATCATACAATCAACAATATGTCCACTTTCAACCAATTTATAAGTTGGTTCCACGCCAAAATCAAATTCCAAGATTGGTGATTGACCAGTTTCAGAGACATTTGATAATGATGGTGATTTACCATTGGAATCTCTATGATATAATTTTAAAGAATAATCTTGTTTAGTTTCTTCTAATAACCATGCGATTCTATGAGATCTTGATTTTTCTAACCAGTGTAATGTTAATTTAGCTTGAGGAGCCATTTTGATGTATGTTATATAGAACTAGAGTAAATAGAATATATTGAATTAGACAAGGATCGTACTCCTTATATACACTCCCAAAGTATGAACTTGTTTTAATTTTAGTATCATATTTTTAGTACCATAGGTTATACATCTTTGTAATCGCAATTCAACTGTCAACTAAGCTTATATTTAATTCGATCCGATTACTTAAGAGAACCCTTATACTTGTTTCTTATCAATAGATAATCATTGATATCAATTGATCTTCAATTTGGGGATATTTATTACAGCGAGATTTTAATAAGATATACAAAGGAATAAAGGAATATGTCATAGTGTATATTATAGTTATTATAGTTTATCGCTCAATCAAACCAAACTGGATATTTATTATCACCTTCTAATAAAACACGTTTATTAGCTTTAATTAGGCCATCTTGTTTCAAGGTATTCCCCCACCATTTTGATAAATAAGGATATCTATCTTTACTAATATCAACTAAATCAGTGTCAAATATGATATGAGTATAAAATGATAATAAGATATCAACACTTGTTAATTTATCTTCTATTAGATAATTAGATCCACTGGATAGCTGAACTTCTAACTCATCAAGTTTTAATTCCAATTGTCTAAAATTATATCCCTTATTGAAAACTTTGATATACTCTTGAACATCTGATGAATCATTCAATCCTGATTGAAAATTCTTTAACGCTAAAATAAATGTAATATTTTCACTTATTGAAGATTCTATCAAGAATGTAAAATAATCATGTTTTATAATTCCTTCTTCAGTTATAGGTTTTAAATCATTATCATAATGATCAATCAAATAATTTATAATATGACCACTTTCAAATAGTATTAACTTTGGTTTATCTTGATATTGTAATTCTAATATAGGAGATTTACCTAATGGTGATACTTGGAAAATATCTTTTATAGCTGATTGATCATATGGATTCTTGTGATATAATCTTAAATCATATTCGATATTCAATTCTTCTAATAACCAAACAATTCTATGACAACGTGATTTTTCTAAATAGTGTAATATTATTCTAGATGGGTCTGTAGACATATTGAATGATTGATTGATTGATTAGAAAGAATTGTGTTTTATTAATGTGATTCAATTGTTCTTATATAGTTGTTCATTGTTCATTGTTCATTGTTCAGGGGTAAGATTAGTAATTTGATTGTGGAGATGAAAACTTCGTTGTTTTACATATTTTCACACTCTACAAGAAAAGTTCACCAATAAATGAATACAACAATGCGTAGACGTTTACTAAAGAAAATTTTCACTTTTATTAAATTGACCAATGTATCTTGTTTGGTTCTTCATTGAATTATCAGAATAATTATATATCTATTGTTAACTTATTCCATGGTATATTGCATTATTTGTTCATAAGACAAATATCAGTATATTCAAGGTAATCGATTTGATAACATTAATGCTTTTCTTTGTACTTTAATTTGTGGTTGAAACTTCTTAACAATACTATAATTAAGCAAAGTTTTTACTTTGTTATCTTCTTTTCAAATTAATTTTAATTTGTAGTCGATAAATACACATTCTCATAATATTTGAACACCTCTTAACAGTACAGGTTTGATCAATAAGATCAATTAAGGAATATGTGATTGTTACAACTTCCAAATTTACTGGCCAGATCTTTGGATATATACGAGTTGTTGTATCGTTATATCACACCATATTGATTTTAGTTATATAATATTGAGATTAAGCTTATTCCTATTAACGTTAAATATACTAATTTGTTCATTCCTCTACTGAACATAACATCGAGTTATATCATCGCTAATTAAGTACAGACTACAATTATATCAAGTAAAAAATCATCAATGTAGTTCACTAAACAAAACACTAACCTTATAAAAGTCCGTGTATATTATTTAGATCTACATTGGAAATATGAATTAAAATATTATAATTTGAGCATCTTTGTGGTAATTGATGATTGACATCATTTCACAGATGAATTCAAATATTAAATCTTAACTTCTTTGATATTATAATTTACTTTAAGTCTAGCCACAAATGAAATGTTAGTATATATATAGTTTAAGACCTTTCAAATTAATAACTTACTTGATGAATATACTATTTCTGTAGGATCCGTTAGAATGCTCAACAGGAGCATTTAAATATAATAACCCAAGAATGACACCTATTTGTCCATTCCAGTATATAATGAATTACTTGATTAATATATCTGAATTATCTACCGTCTGCTGTATTCAAGAATAACAAACCTAAAATGACACCTATAGTGATCCGTGATCCATTCCAGTATATTGCATTATTTGTTGATAAAACAAATATCAGTATATTTGGTAAATGGTCAAATATTACAACAAAGCTATTCTTCTGTTTAGTTTGTAGTTTATTACAATACTTTGGTTATTTTAATTAATATTTATACTCGCAATTAATATGAGAATAATAATATTAATGTTCTCATAAAATTTGAGCATATATACAGGACCTACTTTAGTTACACGGATATAACTGTTGATTGAAATTGATGAAATGAAATGAAAAACAAGTAGAATTAATAAAAATAAAAGTAAAGATTATATAAAATCATAAATGTTTTATATAGTATATAGTATGAGTCGTAATCACTTCACAAAACTTCGCTATCGCTCAGTTTTTGCTCAGTTTTTGCTCAGTTAAACAGGATATTCACCTTCACCTAAAGTTTCGATTTTTTCATTAGCATCTTTTAAACCTTTTCTTTCATTCATTTGAGTTAACCATTTACTTAAACTTGGATAATCTTGTCTAACCAATCCTTCAACTCTACCAGATTCCAATAAGATATGAATATTAAACCATAAAATAACATCAGCACCAGTTAATTTATTTTCAACAAGGAAAATTTCTTGTGATGAAGAAGTATTATTTTTAGATTCTTTTGATAATTCAGATTCCAAGAATTCAACACATGCTTTAATTTCTTTAAACCCATATAATTCATTTAATTTTCCAACAAATCCAGAAATTATTGGTCTAACATAAAATGGTGCCTTGGAAACACCAACATTATGAACAGCAACATAAGTTAAATGAGAACCAAGAGTACCTTCACTAAAATGTAAATAGTAATCAACTTTTTGCTTTCCTTCTGGAGTTGAAGGTGTTAATTTACCTTCAGAATCAAAATTTTCAATTAAATAATTTATAATATGACCAGATTCTGCTAAAATTATTGGTTTGGAACCATTATCATAATTTAATTCCAAGATTGGTGATTTACCCAATGGGAAGATTTTTTTCAATTCTGGTGGTGCTAATACACCACCTGCTCTATGATATAATTTTAAAGTATATTCTAAATTTAATTCTTCTAATAACCATGCAATTCTATGGGATCTTGATTTTTCTAACCTTTTGTACCCTGTTAGTATATGACCTAGAAGACCACTGATATCAATACTCACCAATGAAGAGTGATAACAGGTTGATGTTTTTGAATAGCCATTGTGAGATGATTCTTATTAATATAGATTGTATGATATCAGTTGAATAGTATCAATTGAATTAGATTTAATTTGTTCTTTCACAGGGTTTAAATATTAAAATGTGTAATTTCTTAAAATTTAATTTCAGTTGCGCTCGGACATAAAATAATTTATACCGATGGAATTTTAATACGATTGCGATTGAAATAATCATGTCATTTATAAAACTATACTTTTGCTTTCCTGAAACAAATTATATACTACTTCTAATTAAATGAGTTCAATATATAATTTAGCTATCGCTAAATCAAAAGAATGTTGGTAAACCTGAACCTGACCAAGTATAAGGATCATTAAATCTTAAATTCTTATCTAATCCACTAATTTCTTTCAATTCCCCTTCAGTTAAATCAAAATCTTCAACAGTTAAATTTTGTAATAAACGTTCAGGATTTGAAGATTTTGGAATAACAGCAATACCTCTTTGAGTTGCCCATCTTAATAAAATTTGTGATGGAGTTTTACCATGTTTTTTAGCGATATTCAAGATTGTATCATTTTCAAATAATGGTGGTGTTGATTTTGCTAAATCTTGACCTAAATCAACAAATGATAATGGACCAAATGATGAATATGCAACAACTTGGATTCCTTGTTTTTGAGCATATTCAACTAAACGATCTTGAACTAGGTATGGATGATGTTCAATTTGTAATGCAACTGGTTTAATTTTTGCACCTCTTAATAAATCTTGAATTAAAGCACCACTGAAATTTGAAATACCAAGGGATTTAATTTTACCAGCTTCAACTAATTTTTCTAAAGCTCTCCAAGTATCCAAGATTGGAACATCTTCAAATTCTAAATAATCCTTGGTACCAAAATGTGGTGGATATTGTTCTTCAATTGGAATAAATTTTTGAGCAATTGGGAAATGAATATAATAAAGATCAATATAATCAACACCAAGATCTTCTAAATTCTTGTTTAAATTCTTAACAACATTATCAGGATGATGGAATGTGTTCCATAATTTAGTAATAACAACAAGATCTTCTCTTTTAACAAGACCTTCATCAATTGCTTTTTTAAAACCTAAACCAACTTCTTTTTCATTACCATAATCTGTAGCACCATCAAAAGCTCTATAACCTTGTTTAATAGCTTGATAAACTTGATCAGATGCAGTTTCATTTGGAATTTTCCAAAGACCAAGACCGACTAAAGGTAATTTATTACCATCATTAAGAGTGACAACTGAAGACATAATGTATTGTATATAGTGTATAATTCAATTGAGTTGATAACTATTAGTTGTTAATGAATTCAATGGACAATCAATGGTTTATATAGTGAAAAATTTAAATCAGGGGTCAACAAAGAACCGAACTTTATAGCAAAAAAACTCGATCTCAACCAATCAAAACCCAATTCCCAATTAACCCCAGATTTACAATATTGTTTTGTGGGTGGACAGTGGTGGGATAATGGATTACTTAGATAGGAAGGCGGCGTGTTAATAAATACTGTTAAGTAATTGTTACATCTAGTTGTTGTTTATGGGAAGTGGAGGTCCGTTGTTATTATAATTGTGTCAATTGATTGTATGTTTTGTACTTGTTGAGCATTGAACCGATAAATTCTAATAAAAGCCATAAACGCCACAGTGTTGAAATCAAAAATAAAGCAATTGTTGATTTTAAAGAGAAATGCTTAGACCAGGGTTCGAATGGGGAAGTTGATAGTGTCAGGGTAATCTTTTCTTAAATCATGCTTAGTCATCTTTTTGAAAATTGGATTTGTAATAGTAAGACATATAATAGAAATTAATGGAAACTTGTATTTCTTTATACTTTATTACTATACACAAAGTATTACTACAAAGTTATTACCACACACATTAATCATGTCTGAACCTGTTAAACAAGAACAACAAACTCAAGAAAAACCAAAACCTTGTTGTGTTTGTAAACCTGAAAAATCTGAAAGAGATGAATGTTTATTAATTAATGGTCAAGAATCTGGTAAATGTGATTCATTAATTGGTCAATACAAGAGTTGTATGAAAGGTTATGGATTTACCATATAATCATGAGTGTTATCATGAGCGTTAGCGAATGATTATTAGAATATATTATGATCTAGAGATTATACATTATAAATCATTTATTGGTTATACGTTACACTCATTACTTGTTGATATTAATACTGGTCCTGTACATAAAACAAAATACAATACATTAAATTAAATTATACCAAACTGATACCGTAGATTACACTGGTGATACTCAGAACAGTCATATCCTTATAACAACACCACTATCCAAACCCCTTGAGATATCTTTTATCTTTCACATGTACTTACTACTTAGATTTTAGATCCATTCGCGCATTCTTTGAAGCCACATTTATCAAAACTTTATCAACGTGTGTTGAACTTTGAACATCAACTACATCAACAACAATTATTTCAATCAATTCATATTCAAAATTGTTCGTTTTAATAGAATCTTAACTTCTTTAAGTTCCCCCTCAAAAATCAAAATGTCAATTCATAGAGATCCATTAATCCAACAATCTTTACCAACAGAATTTAATGAACCAGTTCATTTAGGTATAATTGGTGGTACAGGTCTTTATCAATTATCATCATTAACTCCAGTGGCTAAATTAACTTTACATACTCCATGGGGTTCACCATCATCATCAATAACAATTTCTAAAACTTCCACAGGTTTCAATGTTGCATTTTTAGCAAGACATGGTGTTCATCATGATTATTTACCAAGTGAAGTACCAAATTTAGCAAATATTGCAGCTTTTAAAAAAATTGGTGTTAAGGCAATTATTGCATTTAGTGCTGTTGGTTCTTTACAACAAGATATTAAACCAAGAGATTTTGTTATTCCAAATCAAATCATTGATAGAACTAAAGGTATTAGAAGGGCAACTTTTTTTGAAAAAGGTTTTGTAGCTCATGCTGGATTTGGTGAACCATTTGATTTAAAATTAAATAAAATCATTTCAAAATTTGGTGATTCTTTGGAAGGTGATAATGTTAAATTACATTCAAAATTCTTAGATAACAAGGATTTAACAGTTATTTGTATGGAAGGTCCACAATTTTCAACAAGAGCTGAATCAAAACTTTATCAATCATGGGGTGGGTCAGTTATAAACATGTCTGTCCTCCCAGAAGCCAAACTAGCAAGAGAAGCTGAAATCTCATATCAAATGATTTGTATGTCAACTGATTATGATGCATGGAGAGATGATGATGAACCAGTTACAGTGGAAACCGTTGTGGGTAATTTAAAGGCAAATTCATCAAATGCAAATAATATTGCAATCAAGATTATTGAACATTTAGAAAAGGAAATTATTGATGGTAATATTGGAAAAGATTTAAAAGAATCTATGAAAGTTAGTGTTAGTACTAATCCAAAAGGTGTTAAAAAGGAATTATTAGAAAAAATGCATTATTTATTCCCAGGTTATTGGCCTTTGGACTGAATACTGAATACTGAATACTGACGCTAGTCAGTATGAAGTATGAAGTCATAATAAAATAGATATATATATATATATAATAAAGCTAGATTTACAATAGAGATGAAATTGTAGACTACACTTCCATAATATGCTAATGATTCATAATATACAATATCTCCTACCAACTTGTTTACACATTTCTTCTTCTTGATCGACTTGGTGAATCCATTCTATAATAATATTTTGGTGATGGTATATAAGTTGGTGTAGAAATATCTTTTAATGATTGAATTTTATTATTTTGAGCTGTTCCTGTTGTGGTAGTTGTGGCAGTTGTTGGGATTGATGATGTTGGTTTTTTTGGGGAGAATTGTTTTGATGGTGATGACATTGGTGATGCAATTGGGGTATTTGATTTTTTGGTTTTAAGATCTGATTGAATTGATTGTGATGCTTGTGTTTGGGGTTGTGCTTGTTGTTGTTGAGATTTTGTAATTGTTGTTGGGATTTGATTTAGACCTAATAATTCTCTTTGATTTGGTGTTAAGTTTAAATCAGTGAATTGATCTTGTGGTTTGAAAATTTTGTATAAACCATAAATTATATTTATAAAACAAATAATTTGTAAAAAGAATAACAATTTATTTGAATAATTTAAAAATTCAAATTCATATGATATTGAAGGATCAATTAATTTAATCCAAATTAAATTTATGAAATTGAAAATTAATTTTAATGATAATAATAATAAGATATTTAAAACTGTTTTCTTAGTTTCTAATTCTTTATTAATTATTCTTTTCTCAATTTTAATTAAATCTGGATGTTCCCATTCAATTGCAATTGATGAATTTTGTGATTGTTGTCCATTATGACCATTCTTTATATAGCTAGGAACTCCTTGATTTTTTTGTAACCCATTATTCAATTCATTTTTAGGGAAACTTGGAGTTTTCAATGGAAGTTGATTTGATTTCAATGAAGGAATCTTGTATAAATTTGAAGATTCAGATACAATTTTTGATCTCAATTGATCAAGATTATTTGATTCAATTTTCTTTCTTGGAGTGAATGCTTTGATAGGAGTGGATACATTGGACATGATGAGCAGTCTCTTGATTAACTATCTTATTATCAGATCCAAGTTGTCTTCCAAATTGTGTTTAAAAATGGTTTAAAATCAAAATTTCAAGTAATTTTTTTGTTTATATTAGATCTGATTTAAGAATTCCGAGGGTATATACACGTGACTATAAAATACTTTAATTGTATGATATCATACTTGAAATTTATGCTATAAGCTCAATAAAACAATCCTTATACTCTATGAATGTATAGGAGTACAATGGTGTAATTAGTATTACAGATATCCTCCTTCAAGACACTCTCCCACTACAAAACACACAATTCTCACACCAAACCGGAACTCAACCACCTTCCGCGAATTTTTCATTTTTGTCCATTTTTAATTTTTAACAAAACAAAAAAAACAAAAAATTGAATTTTAGCGCTCCTTTCCAAAAACAATTGAGTCACAAGAATTCATTGAATTTATATATCAGAGATTACTGTCTGGTGGTTTCGATTATAGGTTATTTCACAAGGAGTTATAGCTGGGTTTTGATCTCGTTTGTGTGGAAATCTGGACGGAATACGCTCGGTGGTGCTTGTGTTAGACAGAGATATACGTATCTAGGGTTTTATTTTGTTTACAAGTATAATTGGTGTGTTTTTTGTGGTATTTGAAGATTATTTCCATTAAAATAAAGCAAGAGTGGTCATATTTTATAGTTACTGGCGTGCTTATATTTTAAATTTCATTTCCATTTCAAATAGTTCTCCATTTTGGACATTATCATATAAATTATATTGATTTGGGTATTTAAGGCTACATTACAATTTCTACATTCATACATTTATTACTTGATAGAATCTCAATGAAATATTTTGATCCATTCATATAATTAACATAGATATACATATTACAAGATTTAGACTCATATATATATATAAAACAAATTGATTGTTTTATATCAAGATTAAAATATTCAAATGGAACAAGTTATAAAATCAATTTTTTGTTGCGCTGGAGGTGATTCAAACTCCAACAATCAACAAGATTCAATTGCTAAATCAACAAATAGAAACTATAATTCATCTCAAATTAATTCAAATAATCAAAGCTCAAAAAATTCATCAACAAATAATAATAAAACCAATAATAATAATAAATCAACTCAACCGAAAAATCAAAATAATAATTCCATGAATCAACAAAATACTAGTCATAACAACCATAATCATCATCATCATCAAAGAAATATTCAAAATAATGATAAAACTGATGTTAATGTTTATGAAGCTACTGATAGTACATTAGATACAAATGAAGATAAACGTCAAAGGAATGTTTCACAAAATAATAATCAAGATGATGGTAAAAACGAGCAAGAAAGTTCAATAGATTTAGGTCATGAATCTGATATTGATATGAATGAAAATGAAACTTTAGATGATTTTTTCGATTTAACTAAAATTCAACCAGGTCAAGCTCATGCATCAACTGGATTTTTATTAGAAAAAATTGAACCAAAATTTAAAGGTAAAAAATGTTTAGTTTTAGATCTTGATGAAACTTTAGTTCATTCTTCATTTAAAGTTTTAAGACAATGTGATTTTATTATACCTGTTGATATTGATAATCAAATTCATAATGTTTTCGTTATTAAAAGACCTGGTGTTGATGAATTTTTAAGAAGAGTTGGTGAATTATATGAAGTTGTTGTTTTCACTGCTTCTGTTTCAAGATATGGTGATCCTTTATTAGATGAATTAGATATTCATAAATCAATTCATCATCGTTTATTTAGAGATTCTTGTTATAATTATCAAGGAAATTATATTAAAAATTTATCACAAATTGGAAGACCTTTAGGTGATTTAATTATTTTAGATAATTCTCCAGCTTCTTATATTTTCCATCCTCAACATGCAATTCCAATTTCGAGCTGGTTCTCGGATGCTCATGATAATGAATTATTAGATATTATTCCATTTTTAGAAGATTTAGCAAAAGATAATGTTGAAGATGTTGGTTTAGTACTAGATATAAATCTATGATAACAAAATAAAGTATAATCTTAGCTGGTCTTTGATTCACAAGAGAAATGGTTTTAATATGATATAAAGAGAAAGACATAATAATAACGGTAATTTTTCCAAAAACCAAAAAAAAAGAGTTTTAATAATAATAATAATAATAATAGTAATAATAATCATTCAAAATGAAACTAATTGATTTTGATTAGTTGATCATTGTTTTTTTTTCTCCCACATTTTCATATCCTATTCATATAGAAATGGATTTTTAGAAGTAGTTTCTTTAAAAAACACATGTAAATATAGAATAATAAAAAAATATATAATATACAAAATTAGGGACTACAAATTAATAGTTTATCTTTGTAATTATATTATGTATTAATCAATTATCTTAGTTTTAATTCTTTGATTCATCAGTTTTAAAAGCAGTATTAACAATTTGTTTTTCACGTTCACTTTTATAAGGTTTTGAACCAGGTTTACTATGTCTTCTTTCATTTTCTTGTCTTTTCTTTAATGATTGAATTTCAATATTTTTAATTTCTTTAGCCTTTTTAACAACACCTGGAACATGTCTATGTCTTGAAATTCTTTTAATTTCTGGCATATGTCTAAATCTTTCTTTTAATGCTTCATCATATTCTAATTTAGATCTTTCCTTTGAAGATTTAACACCTGAATTCTTTGATGCATTTGATCTCCATAATCTTACATTACCATCATCTGAACCACTAACAATATATTTAGAATCCATAGAAAATTTAACTTGGAAAACATGTTGCATTCTCTTTGTATGATAAATATCACGAGAATGACCTTCTTTTGTTTTAAAAATTCGAATAGTTTTATCATATGAACCACTAACAATTTCTTCACCAGTTGGAGAGAAATCAACATCTAATACTGCAGCAACATGATCTTTGAAAACATTCATGGCTTTTTTCATATATCTCATATCATAATAATATAAATTATGATCTTCACTTGCCGTTACGAAATTGAAAGCTTCCATTGGATTCCATTCTATAGCATTAGTTCTCATTGTTTGAACTAATTTTTGAGTTGGTGTATTTGTTCTTATATCATACAAGACAACTGAATTATCAGATCCAGCACTTGCTAATATAGAAGTTTCAGTTTTATTAAAACGAACTTTTGATATATTATCTGCACCCCATGATAAATTTGATACAGGTCTTGATCTTGATTCATTCCAAAGTTGAATTTCTGCACCACCTGTAACAAATAAATTATCACTATAATGATGATCTAAACTTTGGAAAGCATGTTCACCCAAATAAGTCTTGAGTAAACCTTTTTTAGTAACTTTTGTTTCATCTAAATCTGTATAATCATCTGAATTAACAGACCATAATTTAACAGTTTTATCATCACCTGCAGATAATAATTTCCCTTCATGATTCACAGCAGTACCTGTAACTTGTCCATAATGTGCTTTAAAACTTGCTAATTCAGTTGATGTACTTAAATCCCAATATTTAATTATACCATCTGCACTACCTGTAGCTAATTTATTTAAAGCTTTGAAATTTTTACTTATTGTATAAATACCATCTCTATGTCCATTACCTAATTGTCCAACAAAAGGTTTAGCAAACATACGTTCTAATTTAGTTGCAGTTAATGCTTTTGTATATTCTCTTGCTCTTTCAAATGGATGTAATTCAGGATTTAAATTTCTAGGTAAATTTGATTCTTGAGTATTACGTACTGGAACATAATTATCTGATGATCGACTGATTGTTTTGATTTTCTTTCTTGGTGTTAGTAGTTGATCTTAATATTTATTTATAGCAGAAAAACTCACCATTTTGTTTTGTATATATAGTTATTGACCTTCTGAAGTAAAATAAAACTTGATCCAATATGTATAAATTCTTTTGATATAAGGTTAATAGAATTTTTTTTTTAATATCTTACCGGAATTCATGCGATGAGATCACATGATCAATGAGGGTCGGAAATACTCCTTTAGGAAACTATGTGACAAAATTCAAATATATAAAGCAGAATTTCAACAAAATAAACAAATTTTTAAAGATTTATTTGAATTTATGAGAAGAAAGATCAATTGATACTTTATTGATTAGGCTATTGCAACTGCTGGTGTTTTTTTCAACTCAATAAGTTACTATGATGAATGATAATCACGATCCCTTGTTACAAAATGGTGGAAACGTCAGTATGGCGGTTGATAGAATTTGTGATTCTCTTATGGTGTTATGTCAAAAGGTACGCGTTCTTGAACAAAAGATGGAGCGCTTAGAGCGCTTAGAAGTTAGAGTAGAGCGCTTAGAAGCTAGACAGGAAATCAACTCAAACTCAAATGGTTTAGTTGCAAGAAGTGATGCAAATAGTTCAACCACTACAAAGGATAACTTTGACCAGATCGAATATGAAAAACGCAGTGTCAAGAAGTGGTTGTTATTATTGGAGTTAGGAGTTACTTTATTTACTTCGATTGGTTTGGGTTATTATCAAGGCGGTTTTGCAGTTGTTTATCTTTTTGTTTTCTCTTATATTTTTAGTTTGGGTCACCCTTTAAAAAAGATCAATATCAATGATCCTGAACATCGTGAGAATTTACAAAATTTAGAATTAATTAATCAATTTATTAAGGTTGGTCGGGTTATAATGAAACTAATAATGGCTTTTATGTTGCTTCGTGAAGAAAACTTATGGACTCCTAAGAAATTTTTGGTTCTGATTTTGAAAAAGTACTACTTTAATGATCATCTTGAATGATTAAGAAATGTGGGCGTTATAATACTTGAAATACTTTAAATTAATTGTGGATTTGAAGCCCCATGATGAACAAGTTCCATTAATTGCTCTTAATAAACTTGTCCATTACAAAGTTTTGCTATGATTTAGACATGCTACAATGACATTTTGCGCTTGAATTAGGTCATGTATAGCTAACTTCCATAATTGACATATTAACAATGTCATTCTGATCAACACTACCTTTTGTGCAACAAATTGTGATTCATGCTTAATTAATGTTATTTATACAGGCGCTCATTATATGAAAATGAAAGTACATGATGATTGATTTTGGTTTTGATTTATGTATATGATCTAATGAACTTATTTATTTTATGTATATGTAGATCGATATATAGGCAAAAGGTTTTTCGCATACAACATCACTTATAATTATTGAAGCGTCTGTGAAAGTTTCAAGTAATTTAATACTCCCAATACTTATGCAAAGATCAATTACATAAGACACAAGACCCGATGATATTCGATGAGCATCGTCGATCCTTATATATAGCTTAATTTAGGGCCTAGAAAAACTATACAAATTGATTGTTTGAAAATTGAAAACAGTAGCAAACTTTTAATCTTCTACAAATAAATTGAATGATCAGGTCATCAAACTCACTGTGTTACATTGCGACATAGTTATTCAAAAACCAAAAAGGGATTATTGTTAGCTGGTAACATCATATAATTGATATAGCAGAATGTCTGGCTCACCTACAGATTATGAACAATATGTGGAGAGTTTAGAGGCAAAATTAAAAATTTACACAAATGAAAAGTTTGAAAGACTTGATCACAAAATGAATGCTAAATTTCAAGATTTGAGAAATGCTATGATAGATACAAATCATAAACAGAAAGATACTTTAGAGGCAAAACTAAAAATTTACACAAATGAAAAGTTTGAAAGACTTGATCACAAAATGAATGCTAAATTTCAAGTTTTGAAAAATGCTATGATAGATAAAGAATTGTCTTTTTTACAAAAAACAAACAATTTAAATGATACATTAGATGAAACATTAAATGAAGTGCAGAGACTGCGCCAAAACATTAAATTCTCAAAGTCGAATTACAGAAGTAATGAGTACCCATCTAACCTAGGTATAGACCCTGATGTGTTAGAACAATGGGAAATATTGAAACAACAACCATCCACTGGTACAGGTATAGGAGAGTTGATTTCTGAAATATCAAAGATAATAGCCCAACAAACACAACTTATTTTACTCCCACATTTGACAGAGCTGCTGTTTTTAGCTTTGGCATACTTTATGGTTTCAGACTACCGTGATTTATTTCATGTATCTTTAGCTGTCATCGGTGTAATAGTGCTAATCATCATTCGGTATTTTTTCTGATCAAGTGGTAAGTGGCAGAGCACTAGCGATGAGATGTATTGATTTGATATTTATTGCATGGCTATTTATATGTAAATTTGAAAAAGTAATTATTAAATTTTTTATGTATTATATGTAGAATTTATATAGTTGATGCATGATAATTAGATCATGAAAATTTTCATAGACTATCACTTATAATTATTGTACGGAGGCTTCTCTATAAGTTTCAAGTATAATTTAATACTCCTGTTAGTACAAAGATCAATTACGTACACAAACAATATTGAAGCTAATTTATCAAAACGTTCTTTATTAAAATCATCGATGAATTTACCTCTATATGAAATGGTGGAATATTCTTTGGCACTTTGATGCGCTTCTTTCTCGATTCTTGTACATATTGTTGATATTTCCATGCTCCATATATAGGATTCCTGATTAATCATGATCAGCTTTCTTAGAACCTTCAGTTAAATATAAATTTGGAAAATGTGATCAATTCAATGGATCTTTCACAAGTATAATTTATATCAGTTGTTCATTGGTTGCACCAATTCTCGAGAATCTATGCAAATAGGCGGATTGCGGAGTTGACATATATTTACGAAAAGACCCTTATTGAGTCAAAAAGCATCATCATGACATTATCGACTTCTTTGATGATAGTATATTGAACTAGTGTACTAATGGTCTTGCAGACAACTCCTCGTATATATTAATTCACAGTATTATTTGGGTCAATATTGTGTTTGCTATCCGTGGTCTAGACTTGGGGATATTATACCATATAACGAAATTTCATGTTCATACCTACTACCTACTACGGGCAAACTAATAACCTTTAGTTTAATTTAGCTTAGAAAAACAATCCAAATTGGTTATTTAAACTTTTAATCTTCTACAATTTATTTGATTGGACAGATCATCAAACTCACTGTGTTACATTGTGACTTGGTTATTCAAAAATCAAAAAGTGATTATTATTAGCTGGTAATATCATAGTTGATATATCAAAATGTCAGGCTCACCTACAGATTATGTACAGGTAGAGAGTCTAGAGGCAAAATTAGTTGAAATTTACAAAGAACAGGTTGATCAATTGGCAAATACCAGGAAAGCTAATTTAGAAGAATTGAAAGAATACATGAGACAGGTTCTGACAGAAATTGCAAATGATTTCAATGAAAAACTAGATACTGGAATGAATGAAATGAGACTGCAAAACACTAAACTCTCCTCTGAATTACAGGACAAATTAGATCAGTTAAATGCCGAAATTGATGACCCATTCGATTCAAGTATAGACCCTGATTTGATGAAACAATTGGAATTACTAGAACAATCATCCGCTGATACAGGTAGTACACGAGAATTGATTTTTGAAATATCAAAGATAATAGCCCAACAAACACAACTTATTTTGCTCCCACATTTGACAGAGCTGCTGTTCTTTGTTTTGGCATACTTTATGGTTTCAGACTTTCCTGAATTAGTCAAATGGGTTTTACTTTTCTTCAGTTTATTAATAATGTTAATCAGTACCATTCGGTACAATTCCTGATCAATGGCAAAACAATTTTCAGCATGAGCTTGTGAAGTTTTGCTTTTAGTTCTTATTTATTTACTTAATATTTTCTGATCAGATGTTTCACTGTGGAGTGTTGTAAAAGTAAAGCTCCAAAAACCATTTCTTTAGTAGGTGAATTTAGATGTATAATGTGGTACTAGAGGTCTATATCTAGTTGTCACGAGCGTTACGGTGATCACTGATAAGGTAGTGTACTGGCGATGAGATGTATTGATCTGATAATTGGCTATTTATATGTATTTAAAAAAGTAATTATTGAATTTTTTATGTATATGTAGATGTTATATAAGTGATGGTAATTAGATCATGAAAATTCTCATAGAACATCACTTATAATTGTTGAAGCTTCTCTATATGTTTCTAGTAATTTAGAACATTTTTCTCTTTCTAAAGCTAAATCAGCATCTTCTAATAACAATTCATCAAATAATGAATCTTTGTATAATTTTGTAACTAATCTATTTTGAACTGTTTCCTTAGAGTGATTAACCAATAAACACATAACAGCTTTAGGAACTTGATCTTGAATCATTTCTCTAACAATACCAAAATATGATTGAATTAATCTTTTAATTAACTCACATTCTAATTGTTCACGTTCACTTAAGACAGGTTCTTCTTCTTCCAATACTAAATCTTGATTATGGTTAAATGAAGAAATTGAATTGGCATTGTTATGATTTTGATTGATATTTAAATCTTCAAAAGCTTTAGCTAATTTACTTGGTTGTCTTGAATGACCATTAACTTTACCATTTTGTTGTGGTTGTGATGAATGTTGATTTTGATGTTGTTGTTCTTTACCAAAAAAGAAATTTAAGAATGAATCTTTGGAATCATTTTTATGGTTAGAAGGTAATTGATTTTGATGGTTATGATAATTTGATTCATTATCATTATCAGAATCACCTGAGTTTTCATCATCATTATCATCAAATTCTTTTGTTGAGCCATTAATTCCATCATTTGTTAAAATTTTAGGTTTTTTTTGAGATTCAAATAATTTTTGTGATGATTTTTCTTGTTCTTTTTGCTTTTGTCTATCTTCAACAACACTTGCCATTGCAGCAGCTGCACCAACAAATGATGGATGATTTGTATTAATATAAGATCTATGGATTTCAATTAAACTTGCAACATAAGAACTTGTTGGACCTAATCTTTCTCTTAATAAATCACTAATAACTTCAATTAATTTTTGTTGTAATTTTGGGTATCTTGATAATTCTGGTGATCCACAATTATGACAAATCTTCATTAATTCTTCATAAACTAATTCAACACAACGATGAGATGGAGATTCTAATAATTGAATTTGAGGTTTAACCAACAGATCGAAAGCCAGTTCTGGAACGAATAATGAAGGTCTTGGACCAGTTGAATTTCTAATTGCAGTTCTAATTTCATTTGTTGATAAATTTGAAGTTGGATTTATTGAACCTAATGATTGACCTAAAACATCATTATAAATATGATAAATTCTTGCACCACCACATAATTCTTTTGTACTAATATCTGATGCTGTACCTTCAATTGAATTAACAAAATTTGTTGCGAATTTGGTCATTAATTTCAAGATTAAAGCACCACGATCTTCTTTATTGTATAAATTAGCATCACCATATGAAGCTAATTCTTGTTCAGTTTGTCCCATCAGAGTATTTAATTTTGCCTTAATATCTGGTAATTTTTCTCTAATATGATTCATTAAAGTTTGATTCAATAATTTGGCTAAATATCTCGTACCACATCTATTTGATATGGTTCTATATACAGGATGTGAATGGAAAAATTCTTCTTCAGTATTTAAACCTTCTTCAACTGATTTATTTTGTTGAACATCTTGTTGAGATCTATTAACAACACCAACAAAACCTAATTTCAATGGATAAACTTTACCAGAAAGAATATCTAAAGCATTTGTACCTTGATCCATTAAATCCAGTTTTGAAAGTACACCAATTGTTCTTTTACCTTGTGGATCAACTTGTCTTGCTAATTTTAAAGATTCAGAATTGACTAAATCAACATTTGCAGGAGATACAGCTAAAATGATACAATTTGGTTTAGCAACGTATTCCAAGATTAAATTTCTAATTTGTTTTTCAATATCAGTTGGTTGATCACCAATTGGAACTTTTGTAATACCTGGTAAATCAACTAAAGTTAAATTTAAAACTTTTGGTGAATAAACTTTTAAATTGATTGGTAATCTACTAATACCTTTATTTTTACCTGCAATTCTTGAAGTTTCATTTTCAATTTCTTTTCTAATATCAGCAAAATTATAAAAACGACGACCTGGAATATGTAAAAATTCACCCCATTCATTTTGAACTTCTGGTTTATAACCTTGTTGTTGTCTTAAATGAGCTTCTAAAGTGAACTCATCATTTGAAGGTTCAGGAGAACCAGTTGATGATTTAGATTCTCTAACTGGAGGACCTGCATTTCCAGAACCTGGTGGTTGACTATAATTATGGATCAATGGCGAATCTTCTGCGATATTGATTAATTGTAAAACTAATGGTCTTCTTGTAACAATACCTGTACCTCTTGGTAAGAAATCTTTACCAACTAAAGTTTCCAAAATAGATGATTTACCAGAAGATTGTGAACCAATAATAGATAAAATTGGTAAATCTAATGAATCTATACCAGCATCATAAGTGACATCTTGAAGTTTATTAACAGTTGGAATCAAATCCTCTAGTGAAGCCATTTTGAAATAATCAATGAATCTTCTTCAAGAACAAGTGAAAATTTATCTTTCCAAAAGATTGATTAAAACTAATTTAAAGAATTTTTTCAACAATATGAAATTTAATTTTGCTGAAATGAAACTAAAAATCATCTTTATTGCCAAAAATCGAAATGTTCAAAAAATCGCGGAACATAAAAAATAAACAAAAACATCGGTTTACGCAGCATATCGTAGACTTCCCAAACAGGTAATAAGTGTGTATTAGATGGTGTATTAAAGTATATACACAACTATTTCTTTTGTTTCTTTCTAACTTGAGTAGTCAAATTATTGATTACTGGTTGTTCTTTAGCTTTCCGACGTACTGGTGTTAGTACATTCACTGTGGATGATGTTGTGGTAGCTGTTGTAAGATTATCTGGTTTGACAGGTTTAACGAAATTCCCAATAATTTTCATTCCTGATTGATCTAATTGAGATTCCAAATAATTATCTATATTCTTATAAGATTCTAAAGCTCCTTCTGTATCTGAATAATCTTCACCTGTTATATAGTTTTTCAATTTTTTAAAATGACGACGTGATAACAAGATAGAATCATTATTATCATTATGATTATCAACTGTTTTCAAAAATCCTTCAATTCCAATGACTGATACAGTAACACCTAATCTAAATTCTTGTCTTGCTTGTAGTTCAATCCAAAATTGACGTAAATCAACATTCTTAGCACGATTTTCCACAACTAAATGTTCTAAAAATCTTGCCTTTGGATCATCAGGAAATAATGGAATTTTATATAATGCTAAATCTTTATCATTTCCATTGAAAATATCACCAACTTTCCAATTATTATTTTGTAAATTTTTAAAATAACGTTCAATTATTTTTGGATCTTCTGCAGGAATTTGTAATTTTAATTGTAAATTTTCATCATTTTGGAAAGTATTTAAAATTAATGAATCAAGAATTTTTAACCACCATTTTAATAAACCTTCACCACCAAGAACATGTTTTTTTGGATTTTCGCCAGATGATGGGAATAAATATTGAGGTTCAGATCTTGTAAATAAAGAAATTTTTGTCTTGATAGGTTTTGGATAATTTGAAATTTTATATGGTTGAATAACTTGTGGTTTTATATAATTACCACGATGTCTCTCCAAGAGAATTTTTAAAGCTTCTTTTGTTCCAGTTGATTTTGTAATTGTTTTGGAATTTATTGTGTTTTCTGTTTCTGTTGATTCAATTGGATTCTTGGGTATAATTTCTTGTAAATAATTATCAATTGGTATTTGAATAATATGATTTAAGATAACTTGAGTAATTGGACCAATTTTGGCATTAGAAACATTTTGACCATTTGTATCAGCTTTTGAAACAAATAATAATTTCTCAGTAGTATTTTCCAAATGATTAATAGTTATATATATGAATAATTCAATTCCGAAAAATATTAAACTTTCATGAGCTAAAGTTATAAAATGTTCAATTTTTATAGTTTTAATTTGATCTGATTGAATTGATGATGATGATTTTTGAGATACTAAAGGATGAGTTTCTCTTGGTTTTGATTGGAAATGGAACAATTCATACTCTTTATCTTTTGGTAATACACGTGAAATTGATTCTTTCAATGACATTATTGGGGAGTAGTTTGTGTTGTATGGGTTATGTATGACGCGTTTGATCTGATTTTAATAGAAAGTGTCAAAGTTATTTTTCAAATTTCGAGCCATTTTTGGGTTGATCGTAACAACAATTTCAATTTTGACGCAGAATAACAAGATATATCTACCCATAGCCAATAAAGAATCGCAAGTAGTATGGGGTAAATAAATTAAGTGAAACTCAGAGATTTCAACCATGTATTTAATTTGAAGATCCAATTATAGGTTGTTGAGAAACAATTGCATTTTAACAGAAGTTGAATTCTTGAAATCCACATCTGGCGAACTTTTAGTAGGAAAATCCATCTCAGCAGAATTTCAAAATGTCAAAATGGAGATGGCATATGTAGCAATATATAGGTAAAGAGCCACTAAATTAATGAACATTACTTCATAGAGAAGTGTACCTTCAAAATCAATGTGTGAAGTGTTATTCCCAATATATACCGTTTAAGGGTCAATACTTTGTATGGGAGCGACGTTTTTTTTTTGACACCTTCATGGGAAGCTCTCGAAAATAAGCACGATTTTCTTCTAGTAACAAATCAACCAACCACTTTATATAGATCTAATTTGGAGAGTGAGTAATGGAGCAGGAAAAACAATCATCAGGTACAAGGTACATAATCAAATGGGTATGGTATCACGTTAAACCAGGATCATGATTCATTACCGTTATGGTCAAAAGTTAAAGATGTCAGTATAGTAAAGAATTGCGTATTTTAAGATTAACATCGTGGAAAGAAGAACGCCTTACGACAAATACGATGAGAACAAAGGTACGTACATACGAACCCCATAATATCTGGGTGATGATTGGAAATGATTAGATATCCAGGATTACATTTAGTAAACTATAAATGGGATGATATACCCTTTTTTAAAGGTTTGGTTTCAATAGTTCAATAAAGCTAAAATTAATAATAATGACAAGTAATACTACAACAGAGAAAAAAGCTGTATTGGTTACAGGTGGTGCTCAAGGTATTGGTAAATCAATTGCAATTCAATTAGCAAAAGATGGATATCAAGTTGCAATTTGTGATTTATCATTTCAAAAAGAAAAAGCATTAGAAACAGTTAAAGAAATTGAATCTATAACAAATTCAAAAGCTATATTTATTGAATGTGATGTTACCCAAAAAAATCAAGTATTTGAAGCTGTTAATAAAACTTATGAGGAATTTGGTGCTTTCAATACAATTGTTAATAATGCAGGCATTGTGACAGTTGCACCAATTTTAGAAACAACAGAAGAACAAATCAATAAAACTTTACAAACTAATGTTAATAGTGTCATTTTCGGTATCCAAGCTGCATCTAAAAAATTTGAAGAATTAGGAAATCAACCAGGTAAAATCATAAATGCATCTTCAGTTGCAGGTATTGAAGCATTTGAAATGTTTGGAATCTATTCAGCAACAAAATTTGCAATTAGAGGTTTAACTCAAGCTTCTGCAAAAGAATTAGGATCAAAAAAAATTACTGTTAATTCATATTGTCCAGGTTTTGTATCAACATCAATGTGGGATGAAATTGATGATAAAATGGGTAAATATTTAGGTTTACCAAAAGGTGAAACAATGAATAAATTAATTGATCGTGTTGCACTTGGTAGAGGATCTGTACCTCAAGATGTTGCTAATTTAGTTAGTTTCTTAGCTAGTGATAAAGCTGATTATATTACTGGTCAATCTATGGTTGTTGATGGAGGTATTTGCTTCACTTGAAAGTAAACCTATACATTTTTTTCATTTGACCATATAAACCTACAATATACACATACAACACATAAAAAACACACACATAAATTTTCATCTAATTCACACTATACAATCCCCCTTTAAGCTTTAATTGGTTTTGTAAATTCATCTGGAAAGAAAACTAAACGTTCAATACCATCTTTTGTCAAGATAACTTGTCTTATAACACCACCTGAACTACCATCCCATTGAATAGCTTGAGTTAAAGCAGTTTTAACAAAATCAACAGCTTCTTCTTTTGTAAAATCTTCTTTATAATTTTCATCAGTCCAACCATAAATATATGAAGAACCTGAACCTGCAATTGCAAAAGGTTGTTTATGAATTGAACCACCAAGGGGTATACTATAAACTTCACCATTAGATCTTTCATCATAACCAGCAACAATTAATCCTGCAGTTAATGCATCTTTATTTGTATATGTTAATTCTTGTAATAATGAAGCTGCTATTTTAGCTGAAGGTGGTTTACCATGTTGTGCAGTATATAATTCTAAATGATATTTAACAATATCTGCAACTGCTTGAGTATCTGCTGCAGAACCTGATCTACAACACCAAATCTTATCATTGATTTGAGTTAATTTATCTGTGACACTGGGAATGGTTGTTAGTTGGTTGACCATCAATTGTTTGGAATTAATAAAATTTAACTTACCGATTTGCAATATAAGAACCTGTAGTTGTACGACTAATAAATTGTTAGTTTGAGATCATAATAGTAATCATCACCACAAATACATACGAATCAGCACCTAATATCACACCATCCTTGAACTTAACAGCCATACTATTCCAATTGTTAGAATCATTCCATACTTCAATATATTATAATATAACATCAACATACATAGATGTACCAAGGCTATTTGAAATTAGTTAGTATTGTCAATTCTTCATCAATTCACACGCATAAAAGACACAATGGCAACATACTTGACTTCACCTTTCTTCAAGTGATTGATATCCACAGAGATCCCGTTCATTTTATAGTTGTACTTCTTGTTTTCCTGTTTGATTTGTATGTATTCAATTCTGAATCTTTTGAATCTCAATTGCCACTTTAATCAACACTTTACAAACAAAATCAGATGCGCGAATTTGAACTGCTCTCTAAAAATAATTCGCGAACCTTACCCTCTGGATCTGGGGTTTAAGAGATGGTTGGTGGTTGAAGGGGTGGAAGATGAGAGTGTTATGGGGTTATTGAAGTCGTATATATTGATTTTATATATCATAATTTTATAAGAGTTACTGATTTCCCAGTAATACAATGTTATCCACTAGTTAATTATCCAAATTTATTTAGACTCTGCGCGCGAACCGCGATTTTGATTTTTTTTTCAATACGCAAAAAAAATATCAGCGATAAATTTGAATATAATGAAACATTAAACACATATTGAAAGTATCAAACAAGACTACAAAATGCCATCTGTTCCTTTTGATTTGAAAAGTTTGGCCCCATCCGCAAATATCTGGGGTCCTCCAGCTGCTGTTCCAAACGAATTACGTTTCAGTGATATCCCATATGCTCCTTTTTCCAAAGGTGATAAATTAGGTAAAGCTGCTGATTGGACTGCAAATGAAAATTTAAATAAAGATTCAAAATTAAAAAATCAAAGAGGTCAAAGAGATTATTTCCATGCGTATGGTGCTTCTGCTGCTTCAAGTTTTGCTGCTGAAACCACTGGTGAAGAAGAATTTTCTGTTGTTGATAATAGTAAAACTACTGCACCAAGAAATCAAAATAGTACAACTGTTTTAAAAGGTAGAAGAGGTGGTAATAATCAACAATCTCAACAACAACAAGGTGGTTATCAAAAGAAAACTTTTAATAATAGACCTCAAGCTGGTAACAATGCAAATCAATCTGGTCAAAGAAAACCATTTTTCGGTGGTGCAGGTGGTCGTCGTAATTGGAAAGATGATAAACCTGAAAGAGTTCGTGAACCTTCAGTTAAAATTGAAGATGATTGGAAATTAGTTGAAGAAGTTAAATTAAGTAAATTAACTCAATTAAATTTCGAAGTTAAAGATGGTGAAGAAATTGATTCTTATGGTTCAGTTAATTTATATAATAAGAAAATTGAAAGAAATGCTGGTGTTCCATTAAAAGTTATTGATAGAGCTTTTTATAACCCATCAGCTTCTGATGATCCAGTTATTCAATCATTACATTCTCAAAATATTGCTAAAGTTTATACAACTGATTCTGTTATAACACAATTAATGTGTGCTTCAAGATCTGTTTATTCATGGGATATTGTTGCAACAAAATCAAATGGTACTATTTTCTTAGATAAAAGAGATGGTTCTTCAATTGATAAAATTACTGTTGATGAAAATGCTATTGATGCACCATCTGATAGTTTAGATGCTAATATAAATAATGCAGAAAATTTATCATTAGAAGCTACTTATATTAATCAAAATTTCTTAGCAAATTCAGTTTTAGATGAAAATGTTATTAAATTAAATAAACCAAATCCATTCCATATTGATTCTTCAGAACCTTTATTATCAAAAGGTTATAAATATAAAAAATTCAATTTACAATCAAATGCTGAAGATGCTGAACCATTATCAATTGTTGTTAGAACTGAATTTGATTCAAAAGATCATACATCAAATCAAACATTAGCTATTAAAGCAGTTAATGAATATACTAATACTGGATTAGATTGGAAATCAAAATTCACTTCACAAAGAGGTGCAATTATTGCAGCAGAATTGAAAAATAATAATAATAAATTTTCTAAATGGACAAATCAAGCAATTTTAGCTGGTGTTGATACAATTAAATTAGGTTTTGTTTCAAGATCTAATTTTAAAGATAATACTAAACATACCATCTTAGGTGTTTCATCTTATAGACCACAAGATTTAGCTTTACAAATCAATTTATCCACTGGTAATGGTTGGGGTATTGTTAAATCTTTTATTGATATTATTTCAAGAGAAGATGATGGTAAATTTGTTATCTTAAAAGATCCAAATAGTCCAAAATTAACTGTTTTCAAAGTTCCTGAAAATGCTTTCCAAGATGAAGAATAAATTGAATTGTATATATAACTATAGATATACAATATTGAACACCATTTCTTCAATATATAACTTATCTTTTAATTAATGTAATTGTATATAAAAGACGGTTAAATAATGGTTAAATAAAAGATAATCGAATTCCGGTTTTTCTGTCACGAGAATGGAATTTTTAAGGTCGGAATTCCACCCGAAAACTGAACACGATTTAATTTTAAACGTAAACTTGGAAAGAATGAATGTTGACATTTTGAGTAAAAAGACCAAGTTATACTTCACCATTCAATACAATTATGAAGTTGTTTGTCATTGCATTGTCATTCTTGTTGACAATCGTTTCATGTTCATTCATACCGGACCAAACATGGGAAAATGTTGAATTTAAAAGAACTATAGATCTTTCAAAATCATATTCAAAAGAAATATTATCATTAACAATTAAAAATATTGATTCAAAACCAAATTCAGAATATTATTATGCATTACCAAATTATGTTTATGATAGATTAAGTATTTTTGTATTTTCAGGTCCAAATGGTCAACAAGCATTATCAACTAGTTTAATTGAAGAATCTACAAATGTTAATAATGAACCATTAATTAATTATATTAAAGTTAATTTACCAAAACCAATTGCACCAAATCAATCATTCAAATTAAATGTTAACTTGGCAGTTACTGATTCAATTGAACCATATCCAAAATCTCTAGAGTTAACTGATGAACAAACTTTATTATTGAAGACTAATAAATTACCAATTAGTGCTTATAAAACTTTATCAGGTTCAAGTTTATCAATTGCAGGAATTCCAGATGGTCAAGAATTAGAATCAGAAGGTAAAACTAATTTATATAAAGGTTCTGTTAAAGATAAAAAATTAGTTTATGAATTTGATGAAGAAATTGAACCTTTTAAATTTACAGTTTTAAATTTATTATATAGACATAATTTACCTTTAACAAAAATCACAAAATTAGAAAGAGGTATTTGGATTTCACATTGGGCAAATTCTTTACAAGTTGAAGAATTTTATAAATTAACAAATAAAGGTGCTTCATTAAAAAATGGATTTTCAAGATCTGATTATATGTTAAATAAACAAGCTTTCAAACAAACTTCAGCTATTGCAGCAGCACAATTAGATTTATTAGAAGAAGCAAGAGATGTTTATTATACAGATTTAGTTGGTAATGTTTCAACATCAAAAGTTATGGGTGATAAATTATATATTAAACCAAGATATCCAATTTTTGGTGGATGGAATTATAATTTTACAATTGGTTGGACAAATTCTCTTAGAGATTATTTAAGACCAAATGGATTAAAAGATGAATATATTTTATCATTACCTTTTATTAATGGTCCAGTTGATTCTAGTTATGATGAAGTTGAATTAAGTTTTTATTTACCTGAAGGTTCTAAAATCTTGGATATTGTTTCACCAATTCCATATGATTCTAAATTGGAAGGTTATGAATTATCATATTTTGATTTATCAAATGGTCATACTAAAGTTACATTAACTTATTCAAATGTTATTGATGATTTAAGTCATTTAAATGTTTTAATTAAATATGAATATAGTTTTTGGAATTTTATTAAAAAAGCTTTAGATATTGCTAAATTTGTCTTTATTGCATTGATTAGTTATTTAGCTTTAACTAAGATTGATGTTTCTTTAAAAGCAAAGAATTAGGGTGATCTACAATATATCAGGTTTTGATAACCAATATATATCTACAATAAAAGTTTAAAATTAAGTTATTTTGTAAATTCATAGCCGTCGTTATAATATATATACATGAAATATAAATAAGTTGATTGGATCTTTACCAAACATTTTCAGATTCACCTTTCATTCTTGGAACTCTTTTAGGTTCCCAATCTTGTTCACCTAAACCTTGTAATCTATAATATTCTTCTTTAACATCAACATTTCTCTTTTTGGTGTTTAATTTGATGATATCAGATTCAGTAACTTCTTGAACTCTTTGATCTCTTTGTTCATATCTAACAGCAGTAAAACCTGATAACCAATAAGATGCTAACCCCATAAAGACTAAGAAAGGTCCACCAAACACCAAAAATGGTGATTTCCTTAATTGTTTTTGATATCTTCCAGCCCATGAGGCATCGTATATGGCTTGATCTCTCTTGGATCTGAACCTCTTCCCACCAAAGTCTGACATGATCTACTTTCTTTCTGATAACCAGTAATAAAATCATCAAATTGTACAAATTAAAATCAATAAATTTTAAAAAATGACAAAATTCCAATAAAAATAATAATAAACTACCCAAACAGGCAACTACCACAATAGGAAATGAATGGCTGTCATTTCGCATCGGCTCCACAATTTTCGTAGAAGCAGCACAATTTGATAGTAATCATAGATAAACACGTCAAAAGTCAAGAATTATATTGGTTCTTTTGGTTAAAGGTCGATTCAAAGGTCAATTATGAGTGAATCACAAGGGCTCTTGAGGCCACAAGAAGGAAAGAATGATAGAAGGACAAGCAGGTTCAATCCACGCTCTGTTCTTTTGACTGCAGCTTCTTTATTGATTGTATTCTCACTGTTGGGATGTTATCAGATCTTTGGGACTTCAAAACCAACAAAGAAGAACATCATTTTCTTTGTTACTGATGGTATGGGTCCTGCTTCATTATCCCTTACAAGAAGCTTTAGACAATATAGAGATAATTTAACAATTGATGATATTTTAGAATTGGATAAATATTTGATTGGTTCTTCAAGAACAAGATCTTCAAGTTCTTTAATAACAGATTCTGCTGCTGGTGCTACTGCTTTCTCATGTGCTATGAAATCTTATAATTCTGCTATTGGTGTGGATCCAGATTCCAATCCTTGTGGTACTGTTATGGAAGCTTTAAAACTTGAAGGTTATGCTACTGGTTTAGTTGTCACTACAAGAATTACAGATGCCACACCAGCGGCATTCAGTGCTCATACTTCCCTACGTATTTATGAAGATTTAATCGCTCAACATCAAATTGGTGATTATCCATTAGGTAGATCTGTTGATTTATTAATTGGTGGTGGTAGAACTCATTATTATTCTCCAAATGATCATAAATATGGTAATAAAGGTTCAAGACAAGATGATAGAAATTTAATTGATGAAGCCAAGAATCAAGGTTGGTCATATGTTGGAAATAGATCTGAATTTGATCAATTAAACTTAGGTTCAAATGTTCAATTACCATTATTAGCTTTATTAGATGATTATGATATTCCATTTGATTTGGATAGAGATGATGAAGTTCATCCATCATTAGAAGAAGAAGCCTTGGTTGCATTGAATGCATTAACAGAAGCTACTAAAGATTCTGATAAAGGGTTCTTCTTATTAGTTGAAGGTTCAAGAATTGATCATGCTGGTCATAATAATGATCCAGCTGCTCAAGTTCGTGAAGTTTTAGCATTTGATAAAGCTTTTAAAGCTGTTAAGGATTTTGCTGATAAATCTGATGTTGAAACTATCTTGATTAGTACTTCTGATCATGAAACTGGTGGATTAGCAACTGCAAGACAAATTTCTCCAAATTATCCAGATTATATTTGGTATCCTGAAGCTTTATTAAATGCTAAACATTCTGGTGAATATTTAAATAAAAAAATTGCAAATTATGATGGTAAAGATTTGAAAAATTTTATAATTGAAGAAATTTTAACTAAAGATTTAGGTATTAAAGATTTCACTGATGAAGAAGTTGAATCATTAATCTCTCATAAGGCAAATTCTCATTATATTATAAATAATATCATTTCATTAAGATCACAAACTGGTTGGTCAACTCATGGTCATAGTGCTGTTGATGTAAACATTTATGCATATGCAAATAAAAGATCAACAATGATTAAATTATATGAAACTTTAGGTGGGAATCATGAAAATATTGAAATTGGTCAATTTATTGTGGATTATTTTAATCTTGATTTAGATCAAGTTACTGAATTAGTTAAAGATACTCAACATGAACCTAAAAAATCTGTAAAATCTGATACACAAGGTTTAAACATCGAAGAAGAAGCTAATGATCATTATCATACTGGTGCTCAAATATAGCGCTACATGTAACTCAATTTATTACTTAACTATATAATTTCATACAGTACATGCATAATTCATTTATATATTCTAAGAACTAGTTCTTATACGTAAATTATTCTTTATCCTTATCTTTATCTTTATCTTCACCACTAGTTTCTTGATCAACTTTTGCTTGTTCAGCAGATTCCATTTCTTTAGCTTTTCTTGCTTGTTCTTCTTCAACTTTATTCTTTTCAGCTTCAATACGTTTTCTTTCCTCAGCTTCAGCTCTAAATTTTTTATAATCTTCAACATATTCAGGAATCTTGTATGAATTAACATTAAAATATCTTTCAATACAACTATCACCTGTCCATGTGATATCATCTAATGGATCACATATACAATTTGTTGATAATCTAATTGATTCTTCTGAAGGACATGATTTTAAATTATAATACGCATGATCATTATATCCTATATTATTGAAAAATTGAATTTTATGTTTATCTTCTAATAAAGTAACAGCTAGAGTACGTATAGTTGAATCATCCCAACCTTCATAATATATACCCTTTTTTTCATCAAAATATTCAGCTAATTTTAAGAATTTTTCTGATCTGAAAAAATTTAAATCTCCAATTTCAAAATTTGATCTAAATTGACAACGATTAAAAGTTTCACCTTTATCATCAGAAATAAAATCAATCATATTATTCTTATTAATATCCCCGGAGTTTTGTTTTATATATTCTAATGTATTTTCCCATAATGATGGATATAATCCTTCTTGACCTCTTTGTGCAAATCCAAATCCATAAGTACGTTCATGTTCTTTCATAAATTTGAAAAAATCAAATTGAATATCATTATAAAAAAAAGCACCAAGATCAATTCTTAAATAATAATCATATTTTTTCAATGCTTCAATTTCAAATATCCCCTTTGACCAAAATCTTAATTCATTTCTTTGTTTTGAAGTTCTTTTAAATTTTATACCTTGTTTCCTAAAATTTTTTTTACCTTCTTTGATCATATTATTACTTAACCCATTTGGTATTCCTAGTCTTGGTACTGTATGAAACTCAACATTTGATGAAGTTATTGAAAGTATAGTTCTTCTGAAATTTCTTGTATGATTAATATCAGTGACAATTAAATAATGATAATGATAATATTGATTAAATCTTTGTTCAAATGACCAAATAGTTTCTACTAATTTATATAATTCTGCATTTCTTGCAAAGATTAATATAACACCATTTTCTCTTGGATATTCAGTTTCACTTGGATGATGTAAACCATTTGCTGTAGTAGCTGAATCTGGTATAATTGTGGTAGGTGTGGATGATGTTGTTGTTGATTCAATCATTGATGCTGGTTGGTCTGGAATCTCATTATCTTGTTTGAAACTTTCATTTATATTAAAACTATCAATCTTGGAACTTATTAAATTGATTCGATCACTTATAGTTTGTAAAGAATCTGAAGTATATTGATAACTTTCATCCTTATAGATAAAGACAAATGATGATATGATGAATAGTATGGATATCAGAAACACATATCGTATTCTGGTTATACTGAAATATGTCCTTAGATCATGGAAAAGACGTTGACCAAGTCTTGATATGTTTCTCACGTAGCTCATCTCTGATTATTATTGTTTAATATGGGTATATCAGCTATATGATTTCTTCAATTCCAAACGACACAGTGTAGACATTCACAGATCCTACTAATGATCACAGCTTATAAGACCTTTTATTAAAGTGCCAGCACCTTATTCTCTTGATTAGAAGATCCTAGTTAAGCGTTCATGGCTTAATAATTTTTCACGGTTAATTGAATAATTATTCTAAAACAAAAACACTGCCGATTCGAGAATTATAAAAAAAAACCTCGCGTTAACATCCTAAACAGGAAATATGCTTCTTTGGGATAAAACAATATAAACTCATCGATTTACAAATTATTAAAAACTAAAATCTAAAAACGTAACATTATTAAACAAACATAGCGAAAAAATAGCAGTGAATGGAATAGTTAGTATAACCAGCTGGGAACATTAACAGTGGTTAACAACATCATAACTATCCATCAATAGGGGAAAATAGGGGGTAATAAGGGAATATATAGCCATATAATTGTATTGTCATTTGGTTCATTAGTAAATGATTATCATCATTATCTTCATTTATTTTGATTTAGCAAACTGATAGTAACTGAATTACTTCTTTTCCTATCATCTAAAGCTTCATCTAAAGAAGGAATACCACCAAAAAAATGTGTTTTAGCAATTGGTGATCTTATATGTTGCTTATTATAATGATTTTTGAATTCATTAGGGTTCTTATCTGATAATGTAGGTGATAAAGGTGGTGATATTTGATGTAGATGTGCATTGGCATTAGAATTTGGAGTCTTTGGTGCATTCTTAGCTAATGGAGAACATGCTCTTTCAATAGTTGATACCGAACCTCTAACAGATGCAGAGCCTGTTCTTTTAAGTGCTAATTGTAATAAATCACCATCTGATAAGTCATTGCTATTTGATGTAGTTCTAGAAGGTAATGCATTTGCTGTAGATGATGGTTCTGGTTCTGATGATGGTCTTTTACCAGATTGCATTGCACCAACCGCAATTGAATTAACACGACTTGAACGTCTTGATCCTAGTACAAGTGTCAATTCCTTATCATCCTCATCGTCACTATCACCAGTTTCACTTCCACTGGCACTTTCTTCATCACTATCGTCAGGAACAATTATTTTCTTTTCTTTTAATGGAATCTCAACATTTCTTGGTGGTGGGAAAGTTGGATTAATTGAACGCCTTGTAGCAATTATTTCTGAAGAATCAGAATCAGATTCTGATGAACTATCATTACCAAAAAAACTATAATGAGGTGTGCTACCTCTTTGAATTAATGGTGGTCTTTTAACAGGTGTTGGTGATTTTGATGAATTTGAAATCACAATTTCAGGCTTTGATAAATCATTATAATAATCATGTGTTTGTGAAGCTGAAGCTTTTAATTGACTTGCTAAAATTGAAGGAACTGAATATTGTGAAACATTTGTTGCAACTGAATCCATTCTTCTTGAATTTGTTAATCCATTAGAGCTACCATTAGTTGCAGTGGAATTCATTCTATTCGATACGTGATCAAATTCATCATCCGCTTCACCATCATTATAATCATCAATAAAATCTTGGTCCCTGGTAGTTGATAAATTAAATGTAGCAGAATGCTCAGATTTTTCATTTGGTGCAACTGAATCATCATTTTTCTTTTCAGTAGCTTTATTCAGGGAATAACTATTCATTCTCGTAAAGAAATCTCTTGGATTTTCTTCATCTTGTTGTTCATCATTAATGTCTTCTGAAGAAAGTGTAACTCTTTGAGCATTAACATAATCGTCAATATCTTCACTATTTAATGAGCCAAAACTTGCATTAACAGGTAATGAAACCAATTGTGATCCATTATCCAAAGATGAACCATTTGATGTCACTAAAGGACCATTATTATCTGAAGTTGAAGATCTTCTTCCAGTAGAAGCAACACTTGAACGTCTTTTATCATTATCTAAGATTCCACTTAAAGTACTGAAAGCAGAAGATTTATTTAAAAATAAATCACCCTCCACTGTGGCTCTTGTTGCCAATCCAGAAGTTTCACCAGATTTAACACGTTTATGATGTCTTGTTGATGAAGTTTGAGAACTTGAAGTTGTTGTAGATGATCTTGGTTGTTTCTCAAAAGTAACATCATTTTGTAATGGTGAAGCGGTATATGATTTTTTACGTCTTTCCACTTCTGCAATACTAGATGATTTTGAAAATGATGATGATGATGATGAATCATTTAAATTATATGATAATGAGCGAGATCCCAGTGTATTTGGTTTATGATCTGATGTATTGGATATTGTCTTCACTAAAGACTGTGAATTCCTTTTTGAACTTGATCTTAAACCTGCAAATTTCAGTGCTTTAGCAAAACCTTTCTTCAATTTACTTGCAATACCTATAACTGCAACTTCAACTTCTTCATTTGAAACATGAATCTTACATTCACAAGATTTTTGATCACCAGAAAACAATCTTGCTTCTTCCACCGATAGTCCTCTTAAAGTTAATGGATGTCTCTTTATACCTTTTAATCCAATTCTCTTTGTAGGATCTTTATTCAACATTTTGCATAATAAATCCTTAACATGGAAAATCTCTTCTGTAGTCCAATCATGAGTATCTGGAAATGTATCAGGGAACTTCAATTCATCTTTATTAATAGAATCAAACAATTCAAATTCATTACCACCCCAAAATGGTAATTTTCCAAATAAAAGAGCATAAAAAGTAACACCAAGAGCCCAAACATCAATTTTATGTGTAATTTTAGGTCTTTCCAAATTATCATCATCAAAATTTGTTATACATAACTCTGGAGCGAAGAATGCAGGTGTACCAGCACTTTTACATAATTCTAATTCATCTTGATCATCACCATTTAATGAAGATGCAAATGAAACACCAAAATCTGAAATTTTAACTGAACAATCTGCAGAAATTAATAAATTTGCTGGTTTGATATCTCTATGAATAATACCCTGATAATGTAAATATTCCAAACCCAAAACAACATCTCTAAGGGCACTTATTGAAATATCTAAACTTAAATTTGGTTTACCATCATCATCATCATGTTTCCATTTGATTTCACCTTTCTCTAAATATTCTAAAACCAAGTAGATTTTTTTAGAATTCTGATCATCTAAAACTTCTTTTAATTGAACAACATTTGGATGACGACATTTTTTCATTATAGCAATTTCTTTTCTAATTTTATCTTCTGCACTATCACCAGATAAATGTGAAGGATTACCTAATTTTTGACGACCTTTTCTATCAACAATTTTGATTGCAACTAATTCATCTTTAACAATATCTCTTGCTAATTTAACTTTACCATGTTCACCTTTCCCTATTTCTTTAATGATTTCATATGAGTTAAGAACTTTTCTTTTAGAAATAGGATCATATTCAAGTGAGATATGATTACTTTCTTTAACTTCTGGTGATGAATGAATATAATGAGGATTAGAAGTTATTGGCTCTAGTTTTCTAGTTTCTGTTGAACTTTCAGATGTTGATAATAACCCATTAAATGGATTTCTTTTTTCACTTAATGGTGACCTTACTAGCGGTGAATTCCCATTACGACTACTATTATTTGAATCATTTGTAGTACTTTTAGATCCACCACCAAATATACTAAACATTGAATTATTTGATCTTGTTCTTGAAGGTAGTTTTGGTCTATTATGTGAAGATGTTGTTAGATGATGATAAATTTGATGATTTGGATAATTAATTTTGGATTTTGTTTGGCGATCAAGTAATGATTGTAATGATTCTGTTGATGAGAATGGAGAAGCTTGTACAGATAATGATGAAGAATGATCATTATGGGTATGATTATTTTGTAAAATTTCAGCTATTTTGGAATGTCCTTCTCTTTGGTGATTATATTTATAATGTTCATTTTCCACTAAATCTGTATCTGAAACTGATTTAAGATCCATAGTATCTTGATTTAAATGGAAATAATCTCTTGGAATTGTATCTCGTATTGAACTTGGTGATTTAGGAGAATCTTTATGTATATCTTGTAATGATAAATTATTATCACTTTGTTGTTGAGAATGTTGAGTCACCGTAACTTCCGCTGGTGCTAATGAAGCCTTCAAACTGGGCAATCCAAACGTTGAAAGCCTCCTCTGATCTGTGTGGTCGCCTAGCTTAGGACTTCTTCCTTTGCCTGGAGACAGTGGCTCCATTGCTGATGTGGATTTGTTGATGTTTTAGAGCTTTAAACCAACTTGATATCACCGATATATGTTATGAATTTCTAGGACCTTCTGAGAAAAAAAAAAGCCCCCAGATGAGTTGTACCTGAAAATTAGAAACTGTGTTGAAAGCAGATGAATAAGCTTGAAATATGGTATTGACGAACTCTAGTTAATATTTGATGATTTTATCAACATGCACAGTGTTCTTATAAGTTAACCCAGCAATTAACGATTTCAATGAAGTTTGGGGTTATGTTTTCAAAGTGTCAGTTGTCTTTTTAGTGTGAATTTTGATGAGTTTTTTCGGGTCTCTCCAGAAAAAAAACTACCCACCATGCAAGCTTTTTGGAGAGCAACGAAAAAGTGTCACAATTGCGAAATCTTCACACCAGTGTATTTTGAGTATCTCCAAGGTATTTCAAGTGTGTATAAAGTATTAAAATGAAAATTCAATATTATATTTAGTCTATATTATTATAGCTATTGTCTTTTATCGGATTAAAAACACTCAGTTTAGATGCAAATCAACCAATTTGTATACTCAGAAGACGTGAAATCAACAATAAATTTACGACTTCTCCAGTAAATTGCGAAAAATTGAAAATTCCATTGCGCAAAAACATTGCGCCAAATATTGCACGCCAAAAAATGACATATTTCTGTCAATTTTCGAAGTGCAAATCTATAGAAATCATATGTTGTTGTGGAAATATTCTTGCAATTACCGAATTGGGAACATTTGTTATTGTTTACCTTTTTTTAAACTCCATCATCAACAAAATTTTCCTTCAAAAAGCATTGATGCTTTAGAAAGCAAGACAACTCTGATTAGATCTTCACTTTCTTATCTTATCCCTGTAAGGTACCTGATCATACACTGGTATTGTGTCAAGATGAATATCAAGGGAATTGAAGTATGGATAATATTGGCTTTATTCACAAGATTTATTATATGTGAATGGGATACTGCTTATTCTCCTTTATATCCCCATGCTTATTTGAAATTATCAAATGATGAATTATTAAAGATTTCGAATAATCAAGATTTCAAGTCTGGTGATTCAATTAGTGATACCATAACACCACCAACAAAGGGAAATTTTTCAATTACAATAGCTAATGGAGATTTATATGCTTTCTTTGAAGGTGATTCTAAAATGTCAATATCTAGATATGATGATAAAACTGATAATTGGATCTCAATTGATTATGATACTACATTGAAGAAAAATACAAATTATGATTATTATCAAGATTGTACAGTGATGACTTCAGCATCCGAAGATGAAGACGATGAAGAAACTGGTAAAGATTTAATTTATATTTATGGAGGTCAATTACAAAACAATATATCAACTAGAATCTTGGAGTTTGATCCTCAAAAAAACACATTAAACTCAGTAATGACTTCAATTACACCAACTGGATTTTATGGATCTTCAAATGCTATATTAGATTCTAAAGGAATTACAAATTTATTAATTGGTGGTAAAGCATCAACAGGTTGGGTTAGTATGTTTCAAAGTGCAACTTGGGAATATAAATCATGGTCATTTAAAACTGTTAAATCTTCAACTCAAGGGATAAATTCAAGAATTCATTCATTAGTATTACCAATTTTTCCTAATAATTCAAGTAAAGCCTCAAATGTCTTAGTCTTTGGTGGTACATTGGGTCCAAATTTAGCAAGTCCATCAGTATTAAGCTTAAATGTAACTGATGATGATGATAATTGGGAATGGAAAGATTTAAGTAAAACAACTGATTTAAAAATTAAAGATTTATTAGGTGCTGTTGTTTTCAATTCAACATTATTTACTGTAACGAAAAATTCATCATCTAAAAAGAGAAGCGAGGGATATTCATTAAATTTATTTGATACAAAATCATTGAAAACAATTGATAGTTTTAATTCATCATTTAAAAATTCAAAATCTGATAAAAGCGAATCAATTCAATCTTCACAAAGTACAGAACAATCAATTGAATCAAGTTTAACAAGTGAATTAAGTAAAATTTCAAGTGCTAATAGTGAATCAAAAACATCAATTTCAACTCAAACAATAACCTCATCAAATGATCAACCAAGTGGCACTATAACTCATAAATCATCATCTTCTTCTAAAGACAATACCAAAGTTATAATACCAGCAGTTATAGTACCAATAGTTGGTATTACAATAATTTCAATTATAATTTTCTTTATATATAAGAAATTTAATAAATCAAATGATCAAAATACTGATAATTCATCAATTGAATCAGATTCAGAACCTGATTTTTATAAAGAAGTTAATAATTTAGATAATCAATCAATATCAAGTTGGAATTTAAAAAGAAATGAATATGAAAAAACAAGATATCAACAACAAAAATCACCAACAAGATCACCAACTAAATCAAAAACAACACAACGACCATTACCAATAAGATCACCAACTAAATCATCTATGGGTATAAGTGATTTTACATTTGATAATACTCATATAGCTAAAAAATTGAAAAGATTATCATCAACAATGTCATCAACACCTAAAACTCCAAATGTTAAAAGACAATCAACTTTCCATGAACCTTTTGCGAATCCTGAAGATTATCAAGATAAGACAGAATTATCACCAATGTCAAATTTTACAAATAAATCTAAAATTTCATTAATTTCATCCAAGGCAGATACAAATAGTTCATTAGAAATGGATAGATACCCTAGTAATCATGATGAAAAAGATGAAGATTCTAAAATTGATGAATTTTTAGGTAATAGAGATGTTCAAGTCTTAGTCAGTTCCAAAAGAAGATCAAAACTTCGTATAACAAATCCAGATATTGAATCAATGACATCAATAAGTGAAGTTGAAAGTGGTTCAATAATATTTGATGAAAAACATGGATCTATTTATGAAGATAATTCAAATAAAATTGATAATAATGATGATATTTTCCATGATGATCATAATAAAAGTTTTATTGAAGATCAAGAGAATGAAGATTATGTTCGGGAGATTCTTAAAGCTTTTGATGACTAATTGAATGATGATTTAACAACGAGTGTATTATATATATATATGAACAATGAAACAATTAAAGACATTATATAAATTGAGTGTAGCTTGAAGGTGTTTTGTTAAATATTATACCTTGATCTTATGATTCAATGAAATTCGCGGGTATTGAGGGTATAAATGAAAAATGGACGTCATTTGAACCAAATTTAAATTTCACTAAGCGAGTACAAGAAACAATAACAAACCCATCACGATGTCCAATGTTATAATATTTACAGCAATAATTGGATTATTACTTCTAGCAGTATTCATTATCCTAAACAATCAAACCAATACCATAGCTAATGTAACAGGATTAACAAAATCAACTAATAAACAACCAACATATATAATTACAGGATTATCAAATTCTGGTAAAACTTTATTATATAATAAGATAGTTGGTAATGATATTAGTTCATCATTGGGGACAGTTACATCACAAGAACCAAATTTTACTACAGAATTAGCATTACCAAGTACAGCACCAACTTCAACAAAATTTAAATTAATTGAATTTCCTGGTCATCAAAAATTACAAAATTTAACAATTAATGAAATTAAAAATTCCTCTAAAGTTCATGGATTAATTTATTTAATTGATTCAAGTATTGACCCAAAGAAAATCAATGAAAATGCTAAATTTCTGTATGATATCTTATCAATAACTGAAAGAAGACCAGGTGGTATAGATATATTAATTGGATGTAATAAATCTGATTTATTTAGTGCAAGACAACCTCTCAAGATTAGAGAATTATTAGAAAAAGAAATTGATTCATTAAGGAAATTAAATGTATCAAATATTTCAAAAATTGATAATAATGATATGGAAGAAGAATTTAATGATTTAGGTCAATCAATTGAAATGGAATTTAAATTTGAAAAATTAGAAGGAAATTTTGATGTTATTAATGGTAGTGTTTTGAAGAATCAAATTGATAAATGGGAATGTTGGATTGATGAAAGAGCTGTTAATTTTTGAAAGATGAAATGATGTGTATATATAGAATGAAGTGAATAATTACAGAAGTTGTAGTAATCATTATATATTATATTCATGGCCTATGGATTAAGCACCAGGTTTATTATTTGGAACAGAAGGGAAAAAACTAGGATTATTTAATTTTGCATTTAATTCTGCAGTTTCTTGAGCTTGTACTTTATTTTTCAATTTTTTATTAAGTCTAATTTTGTATATGGATTCATTTAATTTATAAATTCTTGGAGGTTTTGATAATATATCATTATGATTTGATAATTCAGTATTTAATTCATTAATTTTGGACTCTGGTGAATCTTTATCTTTATCTTTCTTCTTTTCTGCATCTTCTTTTTTAGAACTAAATTTATTTATAAGATTATCCCATGGTTTATATTTTTGTTGTTCATCCCATTTTAATTTTAATTGTTGAATTTCTTTATCTAATGATTGTTTTTTTATTTTGGCCTTATTATATTCTTCATCATATTGAGGTATAGCAAATTGTTGATCTTTTAAATGTGAATCACAAGTATAAAAGAAATCACTTGAACCATCACTTGTTATAAGTACTGTTGTAGTTGGTTTATAACAGAAATTACAAGGTTTACTCTGTTGTTGGGATACTTTCCTTAGATGGTATAAGTTGTTGAAAGGAGGCATAACCGCTGTGATACTATAATCAATGTAATCAATAGACTCTATAATCAATACAATACAACAATCATTAGATCAACTCCGCGGTTAATCTACTATATATACAATCTTTATGCACATTATATAATCAGTACAAACTGTGCTTAGTCATCTCACGCAATTGTTCACCCGGAAGTCGCGCTTAAAATAAATCATTCAGATATAACCGAAAACAAAGTAATCAAATAATCAAATAATCAACATTGGTATACTAGAGAACGTATATACAATACACAATCAATATACAACTATACGTACCATAATATAATAACACAATAACACTATGATGTAATTGTTGTTGTATTAATTATACTAGTAGCAAATTAAATTACACTGGTACTCAGATAGCGCGATTTTTACTATGTGAAAACCAAAATCGCTAACAAAAAAATGACAAAATCAATTTCGGAAATGAAAATTGAAAATTGAAATTTTTAAGATTTTCGAAAATTTAAAAAAATTCGCGAATCCCCCAGGGTTACCCGCCCGCACAGATATCAATTTGTCAAAAATTTGTCAATTTCCAATTTTTAAAATTTGCCCCCTCAGAAAAAAACTAGAAAATCCAAAAATTCAAAACAATTCAAAACGAATTCAGATATTTAAAACACAACCACAACACACACACACATACTATATTAAAAGGGAATCATTAACTGCTAATAGTATCATCTCTTTCCATAACAAAATCTATATTGCTTTATTAAATTCTTTAAAACTTTTTAACTTTTTGTTTTTGGAATTTTAATTGAATTACCCTTTTTGTTGTTGCCCTGTTGTTCCAAAGTGGTTTTTTATTTTTTTTTTGTTATAGAAGAAGAAAATTGAGAATTCAAAATTGGGAGTTTATTATAATTACACGTTAAACAACTTATTGTAATACTTTCAATTCATAACACTAATAACTTCCATTCATACTTATAGATCTTGGAAGTATATTCAATTCAATTACAACAAACAAACAACCAAATCAATATATCTCACATTAATATGGCTGAAGAACCAGAAGCTGATCTTGATTCCATTGTGGATAGATTATTAGAAGTTAGAGGTTCAAGACCTGGTCAACAAGTACAATTAGAAGAATTTGAAATTAGATACTTGTGTAAAAAAGCTAGAGAAATTTTCATTCAACAACCAATTTTATTAGAATTAGAAGCTCCAATTAAAATTTGTGGTGATATACATGGTCAATATTATGATTTATTAAGATTATTTGAATATGGTGGTTTCCCTCCAGAATCAAATTATTTATTCCTTGGTGATTATGTGGATAGAGGTAAACAATCTTTAGAAACTATATGTTTATTATTAGCTTATAAAATTAAATATCCAGAAAATTTCTTTATTTTAAGAGGTAATCATGAATGTGCTTCAATTAATAGAATTTATGGATTTTATGATGAATGTAAAAGACGTTATAATATTAAACTTTGGAAAACTTTTACTGATTGTTTTAATTGTTTACCAATTGCTGCTATAATTGATGAAAAAATCTTTACAATGCATGGTGGATTATCACCTGATTTAAATTCAATGGAACAAATAAGAAGAGTTATGAGACCAACTGATATACCTGATGTTGGTTTATTATGTGATTTATTATGGTCTGATCCTGATAAAGATATTACTGGTTGGAGTGAAAATGATCGTGGTGTAAGTTTTACATTTGGTCCTGATGTTGTTTCAAGATTTTTACAAAAACATGATATGGATTTAATTTGTAGAGCTCATCAAGTTGTTGAAGATGGTTATGAATTTTTTTCTAAAAGACAATTAGTTACATTATTTTCTGCTCCAAATTATTGTGGTGAATTTGATAATGCAGGTGCAATGATGAGTGTTGATGAAAGTTTATTATGTTCATTTCAAATTTTAAAACCTGCTGAAAAAAAACCAAAATCTTCTGATTATACTTCAATGGGACAAAATAGATCAATGACTCCTCCAAAAAAGAAGAAAAATTCTGGTAAATAAAATTTATAAAAGATTTAAAGAAGATTAAAATATGTTTTATGATGTTAACGATATAATTTTTTACAAATAAACAACAACAATAAATTTTGCTTTTTTTCCCCCTCAAAACCAAAAGAACTCTTTTACTTTTTTTTTGTCATGAATTTTACTTTTTCAACTCATCATCATCATTATAAAACCAATAATCAATTCCATCATCATATCCATCATATCCATCATTTTTTAAAGAAAACATTTCCAACAAAACAAAAAACAACATTTTTATCAATTTTTCATAAAATTCAATTCTAATTGTGTTTTTAATTAATCATCAAGCTTATTATTCATTCTAATTTTTTGGTTTATTTATCTCATTTGTCATTTGTTATCATTCCTTTTGAAGTTTTTGCATTTTTTTAAAAATATAATAAACAACAAATTTCCAAAGAAAACAAAAAAAACCAAAAGAAAGATGATTTTATTTTATTCCAATTAGATTTGCTTTATGTGTTTCAATTTCTTCATTTTATGAATCTTTACCAAAATGTGTTTTTTTTTTCAACTTCCCCCATTTGTTTTCTATCACTCATCCATCATACCAAATTTCCCAAAACATACCAAAAAAACTTGTATATTATTATATTATCAATTATTATATGAAGACCAATCAATAGTTTCAATCAAATTTTTTGTTACACATTTTTTTACCATTTCCCATTTATTACTATTTTCATTTTTGCTATTATTTTTTTTTATTTTCAACAACTTGTTTTATAACAAGATTAGCTACCTCGACAAAAGAACCTGAAAATCTTATATAAAACCTAGACTTTCGAATCTTCTACAAATGAACATATATAGACTAGGCATACTAATCATACTAACCTTTTTAAAACCTTGCAAGTTTTAGTGACATGTGATTCTATGTGTTTTTGAACTTTATTTTCATAATCTGGGGTTTATATTTTTATATGTTTAGTTATGTATGTTTAAGAAATTCGCGAGGATTTATACGAAGATGAAGATTTATTTAGATCTTTAAAAGATCATTTTATATTGAGGTTTTTTAGGTTAAAGGTTTTGTCATTTTTTTTATATTATTATTGTATAGCTTTTGAAATTTTTATATTATATTATATTTGTCTAAAATTATGGATTGTAGAGTTGACTATATAGTTGATTTAATTTTCGTACATGATAATGGTAAATTACTTAGGATTTATATAATGAGCATCTTCTTAAGGGTTATAATGATCATAATAATGATCTTGAACTAATCAGTTATCATAATAATTGGATGCACATGTTATTTATGATATATGATCATTGAGATAATTTCTATTATCATAAAATGTTCATATTTGAATTATCATATTCATTTTGAGGAATAAAGATTTCATTAATTCAATGTTTTCAAATGGGATGAATAATCTATGAGAATTGTTTGTTCCATATTTTGAGATTGTTACTCTATTGTTAGTGATGTAAAGTTTCATATTGGGAATATGTTTGATCTTTAAAGTTCTGCATTTTGGATGATTTTGAGCCATCTAATTTAATTAAACATTTCATATTGGATTATTGATCTAGGTTTTGTGAATCTCCTTAATGAATTGTTGATCAATGAATACTTTTGAAGCCTCATAACTCCATGTTCATTCCAGACTCAACATATCAAATTGTTGATTGAATAATTTCACTTTATAAAATTGTGCTTTATTCTTCATGAATCATTTAAAAGTTTGACACATATTGATAACTTTTGTATATATAGAGCTGAACAATCCAGACACCAACCGCCTATTAGTGTTTTTGTGACTGCTTTCCAGTTTTGAACTTCTAAATTTTCGCAAATTTCTTAACGTTCAAAAAGAAAACTTTGCAAAATTCGCGATTTTTACTGTGATTTTTTTGTCAAACCAAACATAATTTTCGCAATTTTTCAATACAAATGAAATTTTTGCACTTACCACATTCGGTAATTGGGGTAGAAAAAACCGTACACCATCTCTTTTTTCTTCTGTTCGCGCAATTTTTTTACACTGTGTTGATGGCGAAAAGTGAAAAAAAAAAGTGATACTGGTAGATTTGAAAATTTGAGTCTTGTTTTTGGCAAGTTTGTGAATACTTTTTTGAAAGGGTTATCAGAATAAGTCAACATGGTACGTCTTAAATGAAGGATAAACTATTGAAGTTAAGATTGAAGAGTTATATGAATGAAAGAGTCTCAGTGTGATATCATTATATGTGTGAAGTTTTGAATATTTTGAATGTTGTAAAGGGGGATTAATGTTACATTTAAATTGGAAAATTATAATTAAGTAAAAAAAGAAGAAGATACAAAGTGGCAAATATCATAGCAAACAAAGAGATCATTGTTGGGATCGTAGTATGTAGTAAACCCAATGAGAGTTTTAATCAATACAGTTAAATGAATCAAGAAACACAATGTCGTTTATCAAAAGTTAAAAGATCAGTATATGAAAAGTTTTCAATATAATATTTTAAGAAATCAACAAGTTCAAGAACAAGTATCATAATATCACTAGGGTCATATATTATCTTTGAAAGTTAGAGATAGGGTCATGTTCGTTATTTTTGCAAAAATCACATTATGTTGAATCGCCACTTTCCACTTTATTTCATTTCATTATAACTTTAAATCACAACTTCAAATAGAGCTATTACATTCCATTAGAAACATTATACTAACAAATTTACAGGTTTTAGTTCAAGATTTATTACATCCATCTGCTGCTTCAGAAGCCAGAAAACATAAATTAAAACAATTGGTTCAATCACCAAGATCATACTTCATGGATGTTAAATGTCCAGGTTGTTTAAACATCACCACTGTTTTCTCACATGCTCAAACCGCTGTTACCTGTGATTCATGTACTACTGTCTTATCTCAACCAACTGGTGGTAAAGCTAGATTGACTGAAGGTTCTTCATTCAGAAGAAAATAAACTGATCAACAATCAAAATAAAATAAAAAAAAATATATTTCCAAACAAAAAAAAACACAATTTAAGTTAATTCTTTTATTCAATTGGTTATTTTCTTATAGGTTGCTAATTGATGGTTAATGGTTGAAAGTTTTATTGAGGGTATATGTATATATAAAAATCATGGTATTTCTCAATTAGAATGCATTAATGTTAAAATGTTTTCAGACATGTAGATGTAACTTTTTGTAAAGAATTCAATGATAGTATCAAATCTAAGATATTTCTACTTTTATATACTAAAAATCTCATATCTTTGTCTTGATGAGATGAGTATTATATTTTATTTGTATGTGTTTACGTAATTTCTGACAAAGCCACCGCCTAAAAAGTTGCTCGACGCGAAAAAAAATAACAAAAAGGACACAAATCAGATCAATAAATCAACAACAACAAGGAAAAGTTCAAGTTGACAAAAGATTTTGGAAATCAATTAATAACCCCAATTGTATCTTAAATTGAGAATTGTTGATACTATATTTTTTGGTCTCTTGGAAATATAAATACAAAACACATACAAAGAAGATCAAGAATCATGCGTCAATCAATACTATTCACATTATTTACTTTATTATCAATTGTGACGGCTCATAATGTTTTATTACCATCAAATGGTAAAAGATGTTTCTTTGAAGAATTGAAAAAAAATGATGAATTAGCTTTAAGTTTCCAATATGGTAATAGAGATTCAAGAGCTACTGATCAATTAACTGGTGATTTTTGGATTACTTCTCCTTCAGGTCGTATTTTAAAACAAGAAGTTGGTGTATCTCATGGTGATGTTCAAATTAAAGCTTCTGATAGTGGTAAATATGGTTATTGTTTCTCTAATGAATACTCATCAATTGATACTAAAGATGTTAGTTTTAATATTCATGGTGTTGTTTACATAGATGTTAATGATCCAGAATCAAATTCTTTAGATGCTGCAGTTAGAAGATTAAGTGTTTTAGCATCTGAAGTTAAAAATGAACAAGGTTATATTGTTGTTCGTGAAAGAACTCATAGAAATACTGCAGAATCAACTAATGATAGAGTTAAATATTGGTCAATTTTCCAATTAATTGTTGTTGCTGCAAATGCAGTTTTCCAAATTTATTATTTAAAAAGATTTTTTGAAGTTAAAAGTGTTGTTTAAACTTGAAACTTTAAAGAGTTATGTAAATTATAGTTGAAATTTAGCAAAGTCTAAAGAAACAAAAAACAAATGAATAAAAAATTTAAAAAAAAACTATTAAACAATTAGCATTGTATACTTATTACAGGAGGTTTAAAATGGATTTAATAAAGATGTAGCTGGTATTAATTTGCGTATAAAAGTAAGCAAGAAGAAAGCTTATGGTATTCCAGGTATATATATGATAAATAAGTAACAATTATCTCTTTTATTGGCCTATAAAATGTTGATGTTTATGAAAAATCGGTATATTTCCGCCATTTTTATATGTGTCAATAATAAAACTTCGCGAATCGATCTTGTTTTCAATATTTTGGATAAAGCAATTTTGCCATATAAATTTTTGTAATCTATAGATTAGAGAATAAGCATATATCTAAGTGGGGAGTTTCTTGATAGTTGTTTCATTCAAAAGGATATTATCTACTGGTTAGATCATATTATTTTGGGTTATTCATTTGGTTTTATTCAGGGAAAAAAAAGTTTTCAGAAGATCATAGATTGATTTTAGAAACCATAATGAAGTTCTACATTGATGATTTACCGGTTCTTTTCCCATATCCAAGGATTTATCCTGAACAATATGCTTATATGTCAGATATAAAAAAGACTTTAGATGTTGGTGGGAATAGTATATTAGAAATGCCTTCAGGAACAGGTAAAACTGTTTCATTATTATCATTAACAATAGCTTATCAAATGCATTATCCAGAACATAGAAAGATTGTTTATTGTTCACGTACAATGTCAGAAATTGAAAAAGCTTTGATTGAATTGCATAATCTTATGACTTATAGAGCAAAAGAATTGGGTTATGTTGAAGATTTTAGAGGTTTAGGTTTAACTTCAAGAAAAAATCTATGTTTACATCCAACTGTTAGTAAAGAGAAAAAAGGTTCAATTGTTGATGAAAAATGTCGAAGAATGACTTCAGGTTTAGCTAAAAGAAAAATTGAATCTGGTGAAACTGAAAATGTTGATTTATGTGAATTTCATGAAAATTTATATGAATTAGAACCTGATAATTTAGTACCACCAGGTGTTTATTCATTTGATTCATTAACAAATTATTGTAAAGATCAAAAAACTTGTCCATATTTCACAGTTCGTCGTATGATTCCATTTTGTAATATAATTATTTATTCATATCATTATTTATTAGATCCAAAAATTTCTGAAAGAGTTTCAAAAGAATTATCAAAAGATTCAATAATTATTTTTGATGAAGCACATAATATTGATAATGTTTGTATAGAATCTTTATCATTGGATTTAAATAATGATGTTTTGAAAAAAGCTTCAAAAGGTGCAAATAGTTTATCTAAAAGAATTGAAGAAGTTAAAAAAACTGATTCTAAAAAATTACAAGATGAATATGAAAAATTAGTATCTGGTTTAAGTGCTGCTGATATTATAAATAATGAACAACAAATGATGGAAACTCCAGTATTATCAGAAGATTTATTAAAAGAAGCTATACCTGGTAATATAAGAAGAGCTGAACATTTTGTTTCATTCCTAAAAAGATTTATAGAATATTTGAAAACAAGAATGAAAGTTTTACATGTTATTTCAGAAACTCCAACTTCTTTCTTACAACATGTTAAACAGCTGACATTTATTGAAAGAAAACCACTTAGATTTTGTTCAGAAAGATTATCTTTATTGGTACGAACGCTAGAAATTACAGATGTTGAAGATTATAATGCATTGAAAGATGTTGCAACTTTTGCTACTTTAGTTTCCACGTATGAACAAGGTTTTGCTTTGATTTTGGAACCTTATGAAACTGAAAATGCAACAGTTCCAAATCCAATATTAAGATTCACATGTCTAGATGCTTCAATTGCTATAAAACCAATTTTTGAAAGATTTTCTTCAGTTATTATTACATCAGGTACTATCTCTCCATTAGATATGTATCCAAGAATGTTAAATTTCGAGACAGTTATTCAAGAATCTTATTCAATGACTTTAGCTAAAAGATCTTTCTTACCATTAGTTGTTACAAAAGGTTCGGATCAAGTTGCTATATCTTCAAGATTTGAAATCAGAAATGATCCAAGCATTGTTAGAAATTATGGTTCTTTATTAATTGAATTCTCTAAAATTACTCCAGATGGTATGGTTGTTTTCTTTCCATCATATCTTTATATGGAATCTATTATTTCAATGTGGCAAACAATGGGTATTTTGGATGAAGTTTGGAAATACAAATTAATTCTTGTTGAAACACCAGATGCTCAAGAAACTGCATTGGCTCTAGAAACATATAGAACAGCATGTTCAAATGGTAGAGGTGCTATTTTACTATCCGTTGCTCGTGGTAAAGTCTCAGAAGGTATTGATTTTGATCATCATTATGGTCGTACTGTTTTAATGATTGGTATTCCTTTCCAATATACTGAATCAAGAATTTTAAAAGCAAGATTAGAATTTTTAAGAGATCATTATCAAATTAGAGAAAATGATTTCTTATCTTTCGATGCTATGAGACATGCTGCTCAATGTTTAGGTAGAGTTTTAAGAGGTAAAGATGATTATGGTGTTATGATTCTAGCTGATCGTCGTTTTGGTAGAAAGAGAAATCAATTACCTAAATGGATCCAACAAGCTTTATTGGATGCTGATACTAATTTATCAACTGATATGGCTGTTGCAAATGCAAAACAATTTTTAAGAACAATGGCTCAACCTACAAATCCTAAAGATCAAGAAGGTGTTTCTGTTTGGGATTTGGAACAATTACAAAATTTCCAAAAACAACAAGTTACTGATTTAGGTGAAGATGATGAGATGGAAATTGATGATGGTGATCAACCTGCTCTTACACGTGAAGAAGAGGAGGAATTAGCAAATCTATAGAAGGATAAGTAGTGTTTTAATTTAGGTTGTATATAGGACGGAGTTACATATATTCTTCAATAATTATTAATTTTAATTTATTTTATTATACTATAATACACTTGTAAATTACGTTATATTTATATCATTCATTCGTCTTCCTCTTCCTCCTCGCTATCTTCTTCACCTTGTTCAACGTCAACTTCGAAAGAAACTTCTTTATCAGCATCAACATAAGAATCACACATACACCATATTGATAAGTTATGATGACCAGCTTTAGGAATGGTGAAATCTAAATTAACTTGTTGTTCTTCTTTGGAAATTGACAACTTTTTAATAGCATAAAGTTGTCTTGTTTGTGAATCACCTAAAACAACCCACCAACTTTCGCTTTTTTCAAATGGATAAAATGGAGCAGAAACTGTCAAATCTTCAGGTTCTTCATCTCTAGTAACATTAACTTGGATTCTTTTTGAAGCATTTGAATAAATTGGTTCATTTTTATTCAATGCGTATGTAATTTCAATATTTGGATACTTGTTAACAAATTCTGCAACCTTGTTTAATGGACGATCACTCAATCTTAGAATATCATCTCTTTCTTCATCCTCGATTGACATGATATCGAAAACACTTTCAACTTTGTATTTTTGGGCTCTTTCAATTATATCATTATCAACATATGGAATCTGTTTCAATGGACTATCTGTATCCCATACTGCTTGAACAACCATTTGACTCAAATCCATAGCATACATTGCATTCAAATATCCTTCACTTGATAAAATATCAACAGCAGTGTAAAGCAAAGTTAAAACCTTCTCCAAAACAAACTTTTGATCTGAAGCTAAATCAGGTGGTAAACTTAATCTTGAAAAATGAGCTTGTAAAAGAACAAAAGCTTTTAGGTATGGTGATTCAAAGTTTGATTCTGATGATGATTTGATTGGAACTCTGTTGTAAATCTTGTTCAAAATAGCTGATTCATGTTGACGAATTGGCAATGCATCAAACTCTGATGCAGATGTTATGATTTCTAAAATTGATTTCAATTTTGATTTTCTGGTTAAAGATAAAATAAATGTTTGCATAGTGATAAATGAAACATTGTAATAAGAAGCAACCAAAGCACCATCTAATGGTGAAATCTCTTCTGATTCATCTTCTTCCTCCTCTTCTTCGTCGTCATTATCTTCAAGCTCGATTAATTTAGCACCAGCAAGTTCATTTAAACTTGATTCAACCAATTCTGTTAAATAAGATGATAATCCAACATGAGAAATATCCTTGACACCATAGAAACTTGGATTTGCTTGTAGTCTTCTGTAGAAATACGAAAATGTTAGCCAATCTATGCAGTCTTGTCTTGATTTGATCAGACCTGTACTTATTTCATTCAAGAACTGATCATGAATAAAAACATTTAAGAAACTTTCAACTGGTAAGGATTCATTTAAAAACTTCTTATAATAATCTCTTTTTGTACTATTAGTTAAAATCAAAACTTTATCAGTTTGGTTTGGAGCTCCTTGTGAACAACCAATCATTTCTAATACTTCATTAATTGGATAGTCAATATAACGATGTTCTTTACCTTCATAAAATTGAGTACTCAAAACAATAACCAAGTCACCTGATGGAGCAAAAGAAGCTGTATCCCTTGTGGCAAATAATACTGATAATACATCATTCTGGAAAAGATACTCAACGACTTTTCTATCGGTTTTATTCATGTTCTTGTAAAAGAAACCAATACCATTAGATAACAATGTTGCTAAAGTTTCATCTGTGACTTTTGATATCAATTTTTCAGCATTTTCAAGTTCTGCTTGCAAGAAAGATATACCATCAACATCAGCTAATCTTAAAAACTCGAGACCAATCTCAACACATTGTTTTCTTGAAGGAACAAATACAACAGAAGCCGCACCTTTGAAGCTTTTGATTGCAAGATATGTAGGTTTTATCATAGCCAATATTAATGATGGGTTATGATTGATATTATAAGATTGTAAATGGATTTCCAAAGGTCTAATACGTTCTTTTGAGGAAAAATTGAAAATTTTGCTTTTATCAGCACCGATCCATTCACCAAAATCACGACCATTGGCTAGAGATGTACTTAATGCGACAATTCTCAACTCTGACTCAAGTTGACTTGACATAAATCTAACCCTTGAAATAATATTTTCATAAATTGAACCTTCTGCACCATTACCAACATTTTGTGAATCATCTGCAATGAAGAGTTCAATGGATTGAATATTTCTTCTTTGTTTCCAACGACGTGAGACAACGTCAAACTGTTGAGGAGTAGCGATAATAACATGACTTTCTGCTAAGGTCTTCAAATTTGCAGAAAGATCATTTGACAATTTATTGATAACTTTACCATCGCCAATATCACCAAATCTTTCTTTCCAATCCTGTACCAATAAATCAATCTTCTCTTGAGAAGGACAAATGTATACTGCACGGCCTTTGTTTTGTCTCCAATGGTGTAACAAGGCAAGTTCTGCTAAAACTGTCTTTCCTGATCCTTTAACAGCGCCTACAAAAGCATTTTCATTTGACTGGTACAACGCACTGAAAACTTGAGACTGGAACTTGTTGAAATGAGTAAAATCAAAAGCTTCAATGAAATCTGGAATCTTTAAATCTGTCACTGGGATTGGATGTAAATCAAGCAATGGTGTTGGTGCTGGAAATTTCTTTGGTAATTTCAATGAGTTCAAAACAACTGGGATTCTATATTCACAGTGTAACCATTTTTCTGAAATCAGAGTAACAAAGTAATTCGGTGGTATTGGAACATCAATTGGGACAGTGAAATCAACTAAATGCTCTTGGTTGATGTACTTTCTGCGAACTAAAAATGAGTCAAAATGAAGTATCTTTTCACCATTTGTGTCTTCAACTAATAAGATAAAGGACTCGGAATTATTGTGGTATTGTGGATCCCATGACCATTCTGGTAAAACATCTAATTCAAATCTCAACAAACTTGGTGTCAATGTTTGTACAGAACATCTCATCGTAACTTTAGGGAACTTTTTGATCAAATCAAAAGCTTTTTTGGCAGATGTATCGTCACGAATGGCTTGTGCAACTTCACTTGGATCACTTAAATTAAAGTATTCAGACCAAGGCAAATTTGAACTTTCTGTATTTTTGATGACTTTTGGAGGACAATCAGGGAACTGTCTAAATGGAGAGTTTGATAACCAAATTCGTTGTTCAACCATCTTACATAAATCCAATAAATATTTTGCAAGACCAGCCCATCCCTTCTTCAGTACAATTTCATAAATAGCTCTTAATAACCTACCAGCTGATTGAGTGATATAGATCATATCAGCGTTCAGCGCAAACCCATCTAATGATAATCTTGAGATGTATGATTGCAATAATACGTTAGCTTTTGCCCTAGGATCATTAACATCTTCTTTAATTGGTATTGGTGCACGCTCAATCAGCTTGTTAATTTCAGCCTTTTCTTCTTGTCTAACTGGAATGAGTTTGAATTCTGATGATGATGAAAAAATTCTGAATACATCAATGACAGAAGAATATGATCTTAGTTGTCTATTATAATATGACATAGATTCATAACTGATATAATAATGTGATGAGATTCTACCCAATTCAGTAGACTGTATGGATCCATCTGCTGTGTTATAGATTACCAAATTATTTTGGTGCAAAATTGTTAAAGCAGAATGTACTAAGTCTGCTCTTTTCCATTCCAAGTAATGGTCATCTTTATACTCTGGTCCAACTCTATAGATATCAGGAGACTTGAGCATTCTCACGTAAAGATAAGTATACCCCAACCAATCAATACCTTCTTGTAAAGTCTTCACAGTACCTAGTGTTATTTCAGCATTCAAATTATCAGCTAATTTACCCATTAATTGAGACTCTATAGGTAACTGTTGATTTAAAACAGCTAAATAATATTGGATTTCAGATTGTGACGTTATGATAATACCTTCACCGCTTGCATCATATCTAGGTCTACCAGCTCTCCCTAACATTTGTAAAATATCTTGGGGAGAAAGTTGAGTCCAGTCACCTTTATCCGGTGCGTAAACTTCTGTACCTTTTATAATAACAGTATGTGCAGGTAAATTCACACCCCAAGCCAAAGTGGCAGTTGAGACTAAAATTTGAGCATAACCTTCAGCAAATAGATCTTCTGCTGCTGAACGATCATCCCTAGCCAAACCAGCATGGTGAATTGCAAACCCAGTTGGTAACAATTCTGCAAGGCCTGTGTCTTTCACCTTTTCAGATTCTTGTCTCAAAATTTCTATACTTGCAGAATCTGACTTCATAAATAAATTTAATTTATCTTCTTCCAGCAACTTGTCTCTCAACCATTTTGCAGTTCTAAATGTATCTTTTCTTGAATGAACAAAAATAATAACCTGATGCTTACCAGCAGCTTCCAAAATCTTATCATAACATGCTTCATTCATTGAAATGGTTTTCTTGAAAGAGTTCTTTTCTGTGATACCAATAAACTGTTGGGCCAATGGGCATGGTCTATATGAAGCATCAAAGTAGAATAAGCCTTCATCTTCATCAACTCTCAAAAATCTTGAAACATCCTCATAATTTGGTAAAGTAGCAGATAAACCAACTAATCTAACATCTCTTCCAGAGTATTCTACATTTCTTAAAGTTCTTGCAGTAATACTTTCTAAAACTGGACCTCTCTCATCATGCAATAAATGGATTTCATCAATAATCAGTAAAGATACTAAATTTGTATAGCTTGTATCTGAATTCTTTCTTGTAATAACATCCCATTTTTCTGGAGTTGTAACCAACATTTGAGTTTCAGAAATTTGTTGTTTTGTTAAGTTAGAGTCACCAGTTAATTCTTCAACTTTAATTCCAAATACTTCTAATCTTCTAGAAAATTCACGTACCTGTTCCTGTACCAAAGCTTTTAAAGGGGCAATATAAATAATTTTGAAATTATTCAAATCAAATGTACCATCTTCTCTTCTGTAATTACTCAAAGTACGTAAAATTGTAAGCATTGCAACATTGGTTTTACCTGCACCTGTAGGTGCACAAAGTAAAATGTTTGAATCCTTGTTGAATGCAGTTGGATAAACTTTGGATTGAATTCTGTTTAAAGTTGAAGTTTCTGCACTTGGGAACGCTTCTCTTGCCCATTCAGGTAATGTCGAAATTGGTACCAATTCAGCTTCATCAGATGGTTTTGGTGGAGCTGGTATATGAATCTCTTCATAGTTCTTCTTGGTTCTTTTGAAAGAGTCTTTAGGTAAATTGACTTTAGTGGTTGTCATTAAATGTGAACCTTGGTCGAATGCTAAGTCATCCAAATTAACAATTTTTGGTTTCCTTGTTATTGAAACATCTGCAGTGTTGACTGAATCAGTTTTTCTTCTTTTGGAAATTGGTAGACTTTCATCAGAATCATCTAAGTCTTCTAAAAGATGTTTTGATTCACTTGATTCAAGGGCTGTCAAGATGGATTGACGTTCTTCGGGGTTGGCTTTAGCAAGCTTTATTCCCCATAATATAGCCTCTCTGTTCGTTATTAGCAATTGCACAAGCTCAACTTTTTCTGAATCAACTATCTGTAAAAGGCGTTGTTCAAATTCTTTTCCAGCTAATGATGATTCAATGAGTTCAAGTAATCCTGATGATAATGATTGTACAGCAGAAGCATCCAGATCAGTATGATGGCTAGAAACCAGTCTTTGAAGGTAAAATGCATCAATATCTTTAATTGATAGAGCTTTATGTGCTTCTGTGCCTTTCTGGTTGAATCGTATCACCTCTTCACCTTCTTGGCTTTGATCTTTTTCCTCTTCATCGTTATCTTGTACGAAATCGTCTAGTGCAGGACCTGCGAAATCATCGTCACTTTCGTCTTCACTATCTTGTTCTCCTCCTTCTTCCTCTTCGTCAAAATCCACAGCAACACCTGCTTCTTCTCCTTGAGCTTGAGCTTCTTCTTCATAATCAGTGATTCCGTTTGAGATCTTGATGGCATTAGAAAATGGAAGATCTTCAATTTTGAAGTCCAATATTTCTTCAATAAGCTTCTTCTTCTGTAGCTCTGTAAATGATTCATCTTTAAGGGCCTCTAGAACTAAATCTGTTGCACTTATAGCAGTACTATGTTGAATATCGTTACCAAATTGATCGGAAACCCAAGATACTAAACTTTCATACGCTTCGTTTGTTTCTTGTGATTTGGGGTAGTACTTTAATCTTTCAACATTACCAGAATCCAGCAAGGATGAATTATTCAAACGAGTTGTCTTTAAATTTGCTTGACGTTTCTTTACCTCTTTGTTCTTCACTTGGTCAGTTATTGTTTTAGCTATATCATTCTCTTCCTTAGCTTCAGGTTCAACAGATCTAGTCCCTAAATCTTTCAAAGAGACTTTACCAGCAAGAGAAGTTGGAGCTGAAAGAGCAGCATCTTTCAGTGGATCAGCTCTATTGGATAAAAGTTTCCTGTCCTGCCTTAGGACTTTATTTGACATCTCTTCATATTTGTATTTGCTATTGTCAGACATCTTGTAAGGCTGTTTTCTCAAATTGAAATCAAAACCCGTGAGTAATATCACAATTAAATACAAAGAGTAGTTGTATCAATCCTTCCGTGTAAATATAGCCAACAATATCTATGAACAACACGCAATATGAACTTTCGCCTTTAAATTGTTCTTCTGCTTTGTTTATTATGCATTTTTTTTTACCAGTGAAAATTCGCGATTATCTTCTGTCATTTTTCTGTGTGTCGATTATGTTTATGTCGCGATTTTGTTTACTATGGATAATTTTTTTGGTGATGATGCTAACGTTTTAGTGAAGATATTGTTCAAAATCTGATAGTCATTTGGTACACAAGCTGGTATTTGATTAATAATTTGGTGCTCTAGTCCAATTGTTTATGATACGTTTTCTGAATTGTATGAAAAGAGCAGCACCAATATCCCAGTTCATTACCGTAAAATATAGACGAACAATGGCATCTATACCAAAATTTGATCTCGTAAATCCAAAAATTCAATTGAATGAAACAGAGACTAAGATTTCAGAGCTGTTGAAGGATTTTACATCAAAATATAATTCCAAAACTGGAGGTGAAGATTTGGAGCTTAGAATCACTGGTGGATGGGTCAGAGATAAATTATTAGGTGATGAAAGTAATGATTTAGATATTGCCATCAACAAATTATCTGGTGAAGAATTTGCTGAGGCCCTGAAACAATTCTTAGTTGATAACTTTGATACTTATCAATTATCACCAACAAACATTCACAAGATTGAAAAAAATCCAGAAAAATCAAAACATTTAGAAACTGCCACTACAAAATTATATGGGTTGGACGTTGATTTCGTCAACTTAAGAAGTGAGGAATACACAGAAGAAAGTCGAATTCCAATTATCAAATATGGTACCCCACAAGAAGATGCTTTGAGAAGAGATGCGACATTGAATGCTCTCTTTTATAACATACAAAAAGATGAAGTTGAAGATTTAACCACAAAAGGTTTGCAGGATTTGGAAAAGGGTTTATTGAGAACTCCATTAGAACCTTTAAAAACATTCTTAGATGATCCTTTAAGAGTCTTGAGACTTATCAGATTTGCAAGTCGATTCCATTTCACTATTGAAAAGGACACATATGAATCTATGAAACAATTGTCGATAAAAGAAGCATTGATCCATAAAATTAGTCGTGAGAGAATTGGTGTTGAAGTTGAAAAAACATTAAGCAGTAAAGATCCTATTTATGGTCTTGAACTATTAACTGATGCCCAATTATTAGATACAATTTTCAATTTTGGTCCGTTACAAGATAAAGTGTTGGAGTTCAATGATGAAAATTTAGTAAATGAAAAATTTGCTGCTATTCAAGAATCAGCATCACATTCATTAAATACAATCAAAGAATTCAACCAAGAGTCCAAAATATCATCTGTTTTGGAGAATATTTCTAGTGATAAAGATCTTCAAAAACTGTTTTGGTTATCAGTTGTCTTACGAAAATGGGGTGACGAAAAAGTTTTTTATAACGCTAAAAAACAAGCTTTTGCATCTGAGTTAATCGTCAAAGAGGGTGTCAAATTATCCAAAGCAGATGCTGATATTGTAACAAAACTTGTTAGCACCACAAATGAATATCAAGATATTGTTTCTAAATTACCAGCATTCAAAAGATCAGAAGTTGGGTTATTATTAAAACAATTTGGTCCATATTTAAACTTATCTATTGCTTTCAACTTTTTCAATTCAGTTATTGAAAATGGTGATATCAAATCTACAATCGCTCAATACGAATTATTCCATGAATTGATCCATAAAGAAAATCTACAAGATTCATATTCAATCAAACCAATTGTTGATGGTAAGACTTTAACCAAAAAATTAAATAAAAAACCAGGTCCATGGATGGGTAAAGTAAACGAACAAATCCTTGTTTGGCAATTAGATAACCCAACAAAGACACAAGATGATTGTGTAGAATATGTGAGATCAATTCTCGAATCCCAATAATTAACTTATATTAATGTGCTACATGACTATTAATAAAATGCCTTTTTTTTTATTTATTTGATGATTTTATAACCTGTAATTAACTATCTATCTAAAATAATTGTTAATGAAATTTTGGTGATACTTTGATCACCCTATGCAAAAAAATCCGTGAAACTTAACCAATTAACAAATGTAAACTATGTATAACTAAAAAAAAAATGATATTTAACCTGTTCCATGATCAAGAAATATATGTGATCAATAGAATGAATAAAATGACGTTAATGAAGTGATAAAAAACTTGAAAATTTAAAAACTTAAAAATGCTGGTCTTCATAATTTATAAATGCATTAAAGTCAAAGAAAGATTGACCGTTATCTTCATATCCAGTGAGTGTATCAGCACCAAGTGTATGATCATTACTAGTCATGGTTTTAAATGTTTCATCAAAATGACTAGTATTTCCTTGGTGATGTTGCTCAATCTCATTATCTGGATGCGTATGATCAAGTCCTGCATTACCAAATTCAAATGGGTACATAACATCTGTATTTGTAGTATATGGACTTTCTGGATCATTATCGGAAGAATTAACTTCTAATGGTGGACCTAATTGAGTAACACTTTCTGTAAGAGAAGCGGTCTTTCTATGACTTTTATTGTTTCCTAATGATGGTTGAAGATCATCAAAGAATGAAAAATTGAAATCATTTGGTTGATCATGAGGTGAAGGTAATGGTTGTTGTTGAGTGAAGTGTGGTTGTGGTGGTTGTTGTAACAATGCAGATTGACGAAGCATCATACTTGATCTTGATGGTGAAATTCTTGATTTGTATGATGAGTTCATTGAAGAAATTGATTGGTTTCTAGTCAGCATACGAGGAACAACTGGAGATGATGATGAAACAATTGAATTGTTTGATGATGCTGTATTTGCTCTTTTTCTGAATGATGCTTGTCTTTTGATAACTCTTGAAAATGCTTTTGTAGCATCTGCTTCTGCTTCACCGAATTCGTAATCTGGTTCATCAAAATGATCTTCTTCATCTTCATGATGAGATCCACCATAATCTGAAAATGTATCCAAATGTTGGGCATGTAATGGAGAAATAGTTCTTCTTGGAGGTGATGGTATTGGTGATTGTCTAGCAGAATTTGCTCTTGATAAGCTGTACATGTCCGAAACCGAGGAAGATGTAGATAATGTTCTTGAAATGGTTGGTTTTGATGGAGCTTGAGATGGTTGTAAAACAGCACGACCATTCTCTGAAACAGTCATGACCAAAGAAGCCGAAGAGGTTGATCTTTCAAGGTATCTAGCAGCATTGGCTGTTGTATATGATCTTTTCAATTGTGGTGGTTGAATTGGTGGTGGTGCATATGAGCTTGGGGCCAGACGTGGGATCGGCTGAACAACTTTTTGTCTTTGATGGTTGATTGGTTGTGGTTGAGCTGGTAAGTCTGGTAATTCTGGTGAAGACATTAAAGTAGGTCTTGAGTTTGATCCGGTTGAAGATGTAATTGGTGATGGAATTCTAGGTAAAGCAGTCTCGCTTGCAGTGTTTAGACGAAATAATCTTGATACCCTTCCCTGTTTCTTTTGTGTGGTTGAATCTGTTGATTCTTTTGGAGTTGAAGATCCCTTTTTAGTTGGTGATAAATCAACGAATACAAACTCTTGTTGACCATTCTTGTTTTTTGGCCTTCTTGAGGAAGTCTTCTTTGTATTGAACTCCAGGTTTTCATAATCTTTTTGTTGGGTCTTTATTTCATCTTCAGATCTATGATACTTTTTCAATCTCCAGACTTTTTTGGTTGATGGCTGTTGTTGTTCATGCTCTTGTTCATGCGATTGTTTGGAGCTAGACACTATGATAGGTGATTCTTGTAACCCATTGTTGGTATTATAGTTCAATCTATGATACATTGTTAGTACAAATGGCACTTTTACTTTCAATATCAAGCCATAATAAACTCACCCAGGAACTTTCATGATTTTAAATGTTATTTTGATACGAATTACTGATAATGTTGAACATGCAATGCTAGACAAAGATGAAACTGCTCACAACTCACAGCTACTGATGGGGTAATATATGATGGATGGAATGGTAAATGAAACGAGAATGATGGTGTAAATGGTAATTTGAGGCCTTGTGATCTTGGTTCTGACTGGAATGTTAGTAAATTAGTTCACAGTTTAAAGGACGATGTGTTTTGGTTTTGCTGATCTGGCTTGTAGGCGTAAATTGTAATCGTATAAACTTGTTGTTCGTCACCGTTGAAGCTTTGAAGGTAAATTGGCTAGAGAATAGTATGGAAAAGGTCAATCTAAATCCTGCAATCTATTAATGGATTGAATGTTGATCACTGTAATAGAAGAAATCAAGGTCCTTTGTTCACTTGAATATAGTCCCACAAAAGAATGAAATAATACCCAGAACTCAGTTCTTCTTGATATGTTTGCTTCTAGAAGTTGAACAGGTGGGAAATGATCTCAATATATGAATTCTCTCCTGAATGTTATCTTCGACGCTTATGAGGCACCTTATCCAAAATTAAATACGCTTTTGAATTTAAAACAGTTGAAGTGCTGTTGAAATTCTCCTATGTTGATCATTTGCGCATTTGGGAAAAAAGACATATTCAGACGGGACACGAGCTGAAAAAAGAAGGGCCTAATCTGCAAAACCAAAATACTATGATATAGAACTTACCTATGGGATAATCTTAGCTGGGTTGTAACAAATAGATATTTAGCTGATCAATTGATAAAGAATTGGTTCTTTTCACTTTCAAAATTGGTGGAAATCTGGTGCTTTTTATTTGATCCCTGTTTGAGTATTAATGGACGAATCCGAAAAGTGTAACCACAATGAAAATGTCTCGATTCTTAAAAATAAATCAAATCTCTGGATAAGGGAACAGAAGGAATAGTCGATAGACTGTTATCAACGGTGAATTGAATCTTTGAATACAAGATCTAAGTACAACTCCAATTGAGGATAATCGTCAACTTATATACCAAATTGAAAAATTTTCAACTGTTCTACGTACTATACATACTACCTTATGGTTTCCATATCAATAAGGATCGTACTATTACAAAAGGCATAAAAGTATTCTGTACTATCATCACCAAGGAAATATTTGGCTCAATACTTTTGAACCTTTGGCGTACACACAGAAATTTTTCAGAAGTGAGGAAAGTGAGCGTTGTTGATGGGGTAAAATCTTAGTGCTTTGCATCATGTGTCCTTAATTAAAGCTGAAGTTTGAACATAGTGCCATAGACAGTAAAAGAAACTCCTAGAATTACTACGCTTTTGCAGAGAAGAGTTTCCTTTCCTCGGGAAATCTGATCAGTTAACTATATACAAGTTAACCAATATCATCATGCTAACTTTCATTTTAAAAGAATCTTTTTAGATCTTGTAATGAATACTCATCTTTTAATTATAGAGCGTCTTTTTCTTTTCAACATCACTTTAACACTCCATACGTTAATTTGTCTTTGTCCTTAAATTTTTTGAACCTGTTATATGATTTTTGTCCGAAATGTACAAATGTGCATCAAAAACACTAAAACCGGCCGCTCACTTCTAAAGAAAAGCGATGTAACAGTTGAGAAATAGAGATGCTAGGGCCTTTAACGCCAGTCAAGTTATGAAATAATCAAGATGATCAGCTACTAAGATAGCAACCTTCAGATTTATAACGCTATTTCTTATTATTTAAAACATGAAATCTAGGCACCGATTATTGTTAAAAGAAAATTTTGATAGGTCATAATACGACTTTTGAACAATCATCAACGGACCTAATTTTGGTATGAAAGTTCAGATTGCCCTATAAGACTCAAGTTAAGTATATAGCTCACATGGTATGCTGGTCAAATCTACAAAATTCAAATCCCATATTCTTTCGAATCCCACATTCTACATATCTCTTACTAATTGGTTCAACGGTTTTAAATGAGACGGGTACCCCGTGGTACTACTTAACAATTCCTCCATATATCATGAAAATTCCAAAGTTCGTAAGTATTTGCTGATCTATCAAATTTAAATTTCATGCCGGAGATGGTTATATATTTTTAAGTTGATTACTTTTTGGTGGAAAGCACTGGTATAAAATAAATTGTTTGATGTCCCTCACATAATGTTGATTTTCAAAGCGTAATTTTCCTAAGCCCAATTTTCTGGCCCACGATTTTGAAAAAATAAAGTGAAAAAACGATTCATGAGATCTACCAAAAAAACTAAAACCAGTACACTCATGTATCACAAGACCTTTTATTATGATCTCTTATGAATTGATGCCATTTAGGCTTGTGTATTCGTCTTAAATATCAGCTTATAAATTGATAACTTATCATCCCTATCAAAACCCTATGGTATTGAAAAATGTCCATTTTTCCTGATGTTCATGTCCGAAAAATCTGCAATATGGCTCCCGTCGAGGCATTGAAATGTATGTAATTAGCATCGAACTTTGTAGATGCTTCAAATTAGGGAAAATTGGCTGAAAATAGGGCTCCACACTATGCTTGTAATTTAATTAGGGAAAGTATTATACATATAAACATCATTAGTCCAGATGATTAAACTGTCTTCCCCATAGATTAGAAATTCAATCAGTCGTTCAATAATTATTCAACACTAAACTAATGTACACCGTTACATGTCATTGTAAAACCATCAATGATGCTTAATCAAGACTACTAACAAATATTACGCTTTGAAAATTAGTGTCTAACACATTTGAACACCTAACAAATTCACTACGTGTCACGTAACTGTGTATGTATATAATTCTTAAGTTTGTTTCGCTGTCTATCTTTTTTAATCTACTAGCTGAAATATATGTTTGAGATTTAAGTTCTGCATCTATCTTATAATTTGTTAACTAAACAAGAGAATATCACCCTAATTTGGACCAATCTGGCTGTATAAGGATTGTCCAATTGGCAATTTGTATGATTCTGGATGGAGATCCACGACCTCCTTGAACCTAATCTGTAAAGTTCCTAAAAGCCTTAATGAAGATCTATAAAATAATGAAGCTTAATTGGTGATTATGGTACCATTAATTTAACTACTATTCCCTTCAATAGCTAGTAAAAGCTGGTCACAAATTGTTCTAGGAATTTGGGACATCTCCGTTATTGAATAAATTACGTCTATCTATTTACGAAGTTCGAGTAATCAGTAATCCTTCACATCTCATTCTTGAAGATGGCAGGTCTGCATGAAATGGACTCACATAATATAATATTATGATTTGTTCTTCTGATTAGTGTGGTTTATTATCTCAACTTTTTGGTTATTTGTGCATATTGTCCGATATAAAAATTGCTTTTAATTCTTTCTTCAAGATCTAAGTTTTTCCGAAAGTTGGCTGGGCCGGATATAAATTAATATTTTTTCAAAATTATTAGAGCGCCTGATTTAAAACATAGATCATATTGGAGGGACCAAAATTTAACAGGTACTTCGATCCTAGAAAATCTCAGAATTAGTGTGAATGTATAGTTCCCGCTTGGTAATACCAGGCGTCCTTTTTTAGACAAGCTCAAAATATTGAGGCCTTTTTTAGAGATTGGTAATTGCCTGTTGATGTTTATGTAATCATTATATAATCGAAGTATATCAAATTGGGAAAATTTAAGGCTTTAAAAAGCTAACCAATGGATAATTAGAGTTTTTTATTACTAAAGTGGCTCATAAGCTTCTTATAGATTACTTTATAATATTGTAAAGTACAGAAAAAAATTGTGAAATTTTGAAAATCTTAAAATGTGAATCTAAACATTTAATTAAATTTACTTAAAAATCATAAAATTATAAAAATCATAAAAAAAATTTTTGAATTAACTGGTTTAATACACCCAAAATTAGTATCAAACAATTTTAACATATGAATTAAACACTAAAGCAATAAAAAAACTCATATAAATAGTACGAAAGTTTTTCAATATATTGTTCCAATTTTATTAAAATATTACCGATAAGGGCCGCATCTATTATATATATTTGGAGAGAGACACATAGATCGAAAAGTTATTCCGAATGCAGTAATTTTAGGGATAAGATCCCGAGAAACAGGACAACGGGACATTTTTTGTTACTATTTTTGGAACACTACAAAAAACTTGTAACAAAAACTATGAATGGTCTTTTTAATTAAAATAGTACAAATGAAATGAATTATTGTTTAGTGCTAATATACAGGGAACATATTTACATAATATGTTTTAGTTTTCTTGATTTCGTTCTTCTTCTCTCGTATAATTGATAAAAATCATAATATTTCAACATCTTGATCATATTTATTATGAAATTGTATTTTTTTTTATTGATTATTCAGCTTATTTATTACTTCTATTACTCATTAATGTTTCAGCTCTTGTTAATCCTGGTAAGTCTAATGAGGTTCTAGCATTTTCAACACTTTGTCTTGGTTGTCCTTGTCTATCTCTTTGCATTGATAATCTTGTTCTATCTAATGATGTTCTTGGGGCATAACGTTCTATTATATCATCATCATCATCATCTTCGTGACGTTGTACTCTTTCATCAATGTTGTTGAATCTTTGTTCATTTTCGGTAAATCTTGGAGTACCACTTGCATCAACATATTGATTCATTGAAATTTCTTCAGTATCTAATTCTTGATCATAATCAATTGGATATTCTTTTGATTTTCTTGAATTCTTAGAAAATGATTGTCTTTTGAAAATTGATGAATTTTTATGTTTTGATGACATTGGTGAAGTTGGACCAGCAGAACCTGGTGTAGATTTAGAGTTTTGAACAATTTGGTTTTCAACTGAATAATCAGCAGAATATTTAGAAATTTTTGGTCTATCAGGATCAGTTGGATCATAATTTGCAGGGTATTGACTAAAATCACCTCTATCGAAACATTCTCTAATAATATCAACATCTTTTGGATAGAAGTATTTTTGAACGACATCATAAATAAATCTTGGTAATACACACATGATAATACCAACAAGTAAACAAGCCCAGAATGATGTTGATCCATAAACTTGAGCACCTGCTTTATAATATTCTGCAGATGTTAATGCAGAACTCCAAATACCTGTCCAACCGAAAACAATAATAATTGATAAAAAGATGAATAAACATGAAAACCAGTCCCATGTGAATAAATGCATCAAAATATATAAATTACAAGAAATTGCAGCAATTGAAGCAACAAGTGTACCAATCCAATAACGATGATCCAAGTTTAACCCATTATATGTAACAAGACCAGTCTTATAATATAAAATATATGGGAAAAAGAATGAAATAACAGATTGATAAATACCATCAATCATATAAAACCAAAATTTCTTCATTGTCCATTCAGATCTAAGAATACCTGCTTTATATAATTGTGGAACTAATAATGAAATAACATCATTAACATCTTGATCAAAAATACCCATGAATATGACTGGTAATGATGTAAATGCTAAATTATAAAACATCAAATAAGTATATTCGAATAAATATGACCCATCAAATTGATTATAAATACCATACCAAAATAATGCTAATGTGAAAATAACGTTTTTATAGAAAAAAGTTGGAATCATTTCTGCTAATCTTTTGTATGACCAACGTCCATGAACTAATAATAATCTTGCCAAATATCTAAATTGACCAAATGCATAATCTGAAGACATGACAGCTTGTCTACCTTCTTCACCTGCAATACCAACACCGATATCAGCAGATTGAATCATTGCAACATCATTAGAACCATCACCAATGGCTAAAGTCATAACATCTAAAGTTTCTTTAACCATTTTAACAACTGCAGCTTTTTGAGCCGGTGAAACTCTGCAACATAAAACAGCTTTACATTGTTTACAAAGTAATAAGAATTTTCTCATATTATCACCTTGTAAAGCAATTTTCAAAGCGTCACCATCAATAACAACACCAAAATTACCCTGTGGTGGTTCATGAATAGATTTAGCTTCTTCAACTTCGTCCCATGTACCTTGCATATTGAATTTTTCATTTAAATATTTTTCTAATAAATGTGAAACAATTTGTTTTGGATCATTAGAAATTTTTTCAACATCATCTCCACTTGTTTTCAAAACTAATAATTCCAGATCATTACCCAATAAATTACATGAAAACCCAATATTAATAGCAGTCTCAACTTTATCACCGGTTAAAACCCATAATTTAATACCAGCTTGTGCTAAAACTGCAATTGCATCAGGAACACCATCTTGTAAACGATCTTCAATAGCAGTACCACCCAATAATTCTAATTCTCTTTCAATAGAATCAGCAACTTCTTCCATTTTTTCTTCTCTTTTAACTAAAGCAGCTGCAGCAATTTCATGTCTTTTATTCCACTCTGTATATTGATCCCAATTTAATTCTCTTTGTGCAATACATAAAGTTCTAAGACCTTCAGTTGCATATTCTTCTAAATGTAATGCAGTTCTTTCTAATAAAGTTTCATCAGATTGTGATTTTAATCTTGAATAAATGATTGAATCAGCACCTTTACAAATTAATAAAGCTTTTGGTTCACCACCTTCAACTTCTGAAGGAATTTTAATAATTGCACTCATTCTTTTTCTTGTTGAATTGAATTCTAAAACGTTCAAGACTTGGAATTCTTTTTCAACTCCATGAACTTCTAATATGACACCTTTCTTGGTTCTTCCAATGAATGCATAACCAACATCCCTCGCAGTACCAACTAAAGCTGCTTCATCTGGAGATTGAGCTTTTAATAAGACACGACCTTCATCATTCTTATCCTTTTCAGCTAAAACAGAATGACAAATAGCTAATGATAACATAAAATGTTCATTTGCACGTTGTTGAGGATCACCTTTAGCACCTTGTAAATCTTGAACAAATTCTTTTGAAACAAATGTAACTTCATTTGGTCTTAATTGAGAATTTTGTGACATTTGATATAAATTTTGAATCATGGTTTCTTTATCTTGTACTATAGCTTTTTTCTCTCTTGTAGATTCTTCTTCAACGTCAATACCTTGTCTTTTTCTTAAACCTGCTAAAGCTTCAGTATATGCTCTACCATAACTAACACCATTAATGGTACATTTTTTAAATTCCATAACGTTTTGAGTTAAAGTACCAGTTTTATCACTGAAAATATATTCAATTTGTCCTAAATCATCTGAAATATTCCAAGATTTTGGTGTACATGGATAATCTAATCTTTCATAATACATATTAACATCTGAATAAATGAAATAAGCTTGAGCAGTTTTTAAAATTTCAATAGAAATATAAAGTGAAATTGGAATTAATGATTGATATAAGATCAATGCAACGAAAAATGCAACAAACCCATTACCTATTGGAGAACCACCAATTGTACCATATTCAAATTGATTTCTTGAATTCACATCTTGATTATACGTTATACCATTAACTAAACCTGAAACAAAACAAAGAATAAATAAAAGGAAAAAATTATATAAAACTGCATAATTTAATTCTCTTGATATTCTTGATTTTTTAGTTGGAGTTAAACCTGAATTTAACATAATTTTAGTATCAGCACCTGTGAAAACAACTATACCTAAAGCCCATTTAGTATTTCTTAAAGAACAACCTCTTAATAATAAGTTATTAATGGTGATTGGTTCATTTCTAATTTGAGATTCTTCACCATACCATTTCATATTCCCTTGATAATTATATAAATTTGCATGAGGACCTTCAGATTCAACCCAAAATTTTGAACGTTGAATATCTTTTGAATGTCTAATTTGATGACCAGCTTTTAAAGCTTGACGAACTTTTAAATTTGTTTCACCATCTAAATTCTTAGTTTCAACATAACATGCACCATCAGAATCTGAAGTTGATAATAAAATAATATCTGCAGGAATTTCATCATTATTATGAATACGTAAAATATCACCAACTTTAACATTTTTCCAATAATTTTTTTCAAATTTTGGTGAAGTTTGATTTGATGATAAATTTATATTTGGATCTATTATTGAATCATTATTTGAAATGTTATTATTATCATTAAAAGGATTTTCAAAACTTTGTCTTGATGATAAATCATCCAATTGAACAGATTTTCTATTATCTTCAAATGAATCAAAAGATTTTCTCATTGACATTGATTCTTTTGCTAGTTTTGATAATCTTGCCTTTTCTTTACCAGTTTTAGTGAAATGTTCATCACAAAATCTGAAAAAACTGAAAACCATTCTTGTATTTAATTTTTTAAATCTTCTCCATAATGAAATATTATCTTCTATTTGATTATGATTTATTACACCATCTAAAATATGTGTTGGAGTATTATTAACTTCCATATCTAAACCAGTACGTCTTGAATCTTCTACGGCATCTTTAATACCTGTGATAATAACAATAACAACCAAGGGCACCATTGATAACCCAGGATTTGGAACACCAAAAATACTGAAAAATCCCATAACAACCATAATTAAGAAGAAAATATTTGCAATATTTTTAAATTGTAAGATTAAATTTTTTGGTAAAAATGTAATTGCAGTATATTTTGTAGTTCTTATTTTATTTCTTGGATATTGAGCTAAAGGTTCACCATTTTCATTAACCATTTCTTGTGGTAATGGCATATTAAAATAAATTGAACGGAATTCATTAGCTCTATTTTTTTGTTTTTCTTCTTCACTTAATTCATCATCAGTTGAATTATCATCATGAGGTTTTTCATGTCTTGATTTCCATCTAAGAGTTTTAGCTCTACCAACAGTTGGTTTACCCTTTTTATTACGTTGAGTACCCCAACGATGTCTTTTCATAACAGAATCTTTTCTTTTGATATCTGAAGCATCAATAACAGTATCTTCATTATTAAGATCATCTTCAAATCTTGGAGTTTGTTGGAGATTTTTTGGAGTATGTTGAAATGATTCATTTGAAGTTGATTTAGTTAATTCATTACTAATATTATCATCTTCATTTATCGTTGTATCATGATCACTAAATACAATTCTTGCATTTGGATTATTTCTTCTTTTCTGAGATGAAGATTTTCTTAATATAGAGGCACCAGTTCCAGACCTTTTCGGTAGTTCATTTGTATTAAAATTAACATTTAAATTTTCATCATTAAAATCATTATCTAAATTTATATCCTGGAATTGTTGATCATCATTGAAGGGACTTGTTGGTGATTTATTTGGATCCAACTTGTGTGATCCCATTGTGGATATTTGATTCTTTCACTATGAGAATATTTATAACTCTTGGAATTCTTTATAAAGTATAATCAAATTGTATAAAAGGTTTCCCGGTAGTTAACAAGGATTCCGTTTTAGAGGTTTTTTTGATCTGTCCTCTATTTTTTTTTTTTTTAAATTTTAAATTTTGATCTGGCTTTTAAGCGCGTTATTAAAAACTAAAACCGTAAGAGTTTGGAATGATTGGAAAATTCAAAGCAATGAGAGGATAGTAAAGTGTTGTATCTGTGAAGCGCTGTAATGTATTATCAATTAGTATTCCCAGTATTTCCCAGTCTTTTCAAAGTATCAAAAACGGTTTAAAACTGATCAAAAATGAACCAACTGGTTAAATTCAATTGAATGTTCCTTTTTCTGATTTTTTTGCGTGTGAAAATCCGGTAAGAACACGCTATTCATACGCGATTAAACCGAATTATTAATCTATTATAAAACGCAAGTGAAGAAATGCAGTTAACGATGGTTATATGTTATATGGTTATGGATTTAATGGGGTTAATGGTTCAATAGTGTATAGTTATCTACATAGTGGTTAAAACAAATTAATATCATCTAAAGTACACATGCAAAACCAAAAAACACAAAAACACCAAGCACAAGGCCATTAGGTATCAACAAACTAGCTAGTATCAGAAAAGTATATAAACGAAATAATATCATAATCTACTATTTTGCATAGTTTTGAGTCCATTCTTTTGCTGTTTGAATAGCCTTGTTTTCATTATCTAACCATTCTTCAGCAACATCATTAGCTAATGGATCATTTGGATTTGGGGCTGCTAATAACGCTTGGATTGATAATAATATGGTTCTGATTTGTAGTGCTGGTGACCAATTGTCTAGGGAAAATTGTTAGTATTGATTTTAACCCAATAATATATATCAAATTTTACTCACTTTTTAAAACATCAAGACATATTCTACCTAATTTATCAATATTTGGATGATAAATTTTAGTTAAAAATCTAACTTTTGGTGCAATCACTTGTGTTATATTGTTAATATCCTTTTTCTTCTTTTATCATGTATATTCAATACTCACTTGGATAATCATCTGGTAAAAATAATTCTAATTTAAATACACCACCTTCATAAGGACTTTGGTCTGGTCCTTCAATAGTAACATCGAAATATCTCAAGTTTTCTTCATGTGGAGAAGCTGTTATACCTGGTACTGGATCACTAACCAATCTTTCAGTTTCCTTTATAATTGTTAGTATATATTATTCAATATATCTTGCCACTGTGGAGAGACTTTATGGAAACCCAAATAAATCGTTTCCATATATAAACACCACATGAACTTATTCAACTCATGGACATACCTTGATGATTCTCTTTGGTAAGGCACTCATGATGATCTATAATTCTAACGTATATCAACTCAAAATAGTAAAACAATAAATTTGAACTTTTACCGAATATTAATTTCCAAAATCCCACAAAATTGTTTAAAAAAATTCGAGAAATCGTCAGACTGAAAAAATTAAAAATTTGGTCATGTGATCATTTTGGAAGCTTTGGTACATAAATCAGAAAACTTGATGTATAGTTGGTATGAAAAGATAATTATTCATAAAGAGAATAGTATAATAAAGCTAGTAAGATTAAAATTGAATCGACCTTGTACCATTTTAAACCAAATTCTCATCAAATTCCAAATTCACAATACCCACTAGTTTAATCGTAAATAATCGCGGGTACAAAATTCAACGCGCGCTCTTATAAAGAAAATCAAGTATCAAATTCAGATCTCATCATAAGCTCAACGTTAGTGATCCCCAAATACCCAAGTTTTAGGAACATTATAGCTTTGGGAAAATGTCACTGATTAGAAAATTCGCCTATACGGTGTTTTCTATAGCTATTTTATTAAATATTTATATTTATACTTATCCTTCAATAACTCCAAACATATGTTCATGGGAATATCAAAAACCAATAACAAATCCATCAAGTAATTTGTTGGATCCTTTAAAGAAAATCCCATATTTAGGTGATTTAATTGATCAATACATTGCACCAACTGAATACAAGAAACCAACAATTGAAGATATTAAAATGTTGGCATTTGGTGATCCTCAAATTAAAGGTAATTGGCCTTCAACTCCATATATTAAAAGATTAGATACTTTTGGTAATGATTATTATTTAGGTCATATTTATAAAGTTATGAAAAAAAGATTACAACCAAATTATGTTGCTGTATTAGGTGATTTATTTTCTTCTCAATGGATTGGAGATTCTGAATTTTTCAATAGAACAAGACGTTATGTTACAAGATTATATGATCAACCTGATGAACATCGTGAATATGCTTTAAATTATATGAACACTCATGATCAAGTTGATTGGATGAAATATCTTGAAGAAACAAAAGCTAAGAAATTAAATGAATTAGAATTTGGTTATAATGATGTTTATGATTGGAATACACCAAATTATACTAAAAAATTTGATAATGAACCATTATTTTTAAATGTTACTGGGAATCATGATGTTGGTTATTCAGGTGATGCTACTTGGCAACATATGACTCGTTATGTTCAATTATTTGGTAAAGATAATTTCTGGATTGAATATAATGCAGGTACACCACATGCTTATCGTATAGTTGTTTTAAATTCTTTATTATTAGAAGGTCCTGCTTTACAACCAGAATTTATTGATTATACATGGGAATTCTTATATCAATTATTTGAAAGAAAATTTAAAGGCTCTACTATTTTATTAACTCATGTTCCATTTTATAAAGAAGAAGGACTTTGTGTTGATGGTCCATATATTGATTATTATAAAGAAAATGCTAGAGAACCTTATAAAATTGGTAAACTACGATCACAAAATCATTTAAGTCATGATGTTTCTCAACGTGTCTTAAATTTAATTTTTAATGATGAACCTGGTATTATATTAACAGGTCATGATCATGAAGGTTGTGAAACTTATTATAATAAAAATTCTACTGGACAATATTGGACAGCTTCTAAGACTAAAGATACAAATGATGTTAGTATTAAAGAAGTTACAGTTAGAGCTATGATGGGTGAATATGGTGGTAATTCTGGATTAATGACTGGTCATTTTAATGTTGGTAAACAAGAATGGGAATTTGATTTTAAATTATGTCCATTTATTATTCAACATGTTTGGTGGGTTACTAAAGTTGTTAGTATCATTTCAACTTTATTATTATCTACCGTTTATTTATTTGGATTATGAACTTGAAGAAAGAATATAAATATAGTTAGTATATAGAAAATTTCAATTTTAAATGCCCTAATGAAAAATGTAGTACTATATATTATATTATACCTATGCGCGAACTTTACCCGCCCGAATAATTCTTCATATAAAAACGAAAAAATCTTTCCAATTTTTAGAATCTTTATATATTTTTTCCCTTTTCTTTGAAAGTTGCAACCACGTTATTTGGCTTATGATAAGTTTTTGTATTTTAGAGTTTTTTGTCCCAATTCATTCCTGACGTTTAAGTACCGAAGGGGTTTAACTTCGCTTATTAAGTTAAGGAGGTTAGATTTTGGTTTTGATGATGAGATTCTTTGAATGTGAATTATAGGTTGATCACACCGTGGTGAGATGAAGATTGGTTACTAAGAATATGCTGCTTTGGCTCTTTTGAGTTATACAGCAGTGTGTCCCGTTATATCAAGACATTCTATTATCAGTCTATTCTATTAATATATGACTTTTCAGTATTTATTTTTGTTTTCGTAGCTCAGCCTGTGTTATTGTGACTTATTTATAGTGAAAAGTATTTTTTCACGGAGGAACCTGGTAAACACTGAACAGTGCACAAAACTAGGCTGACAACACCTGAAACAAGCCTAGAACATGATCAGTTCAACACTGCCCGAGATGACTACGGTAATTTGTGAACACTGAATACCTTGGTTTATAGAAATGTATACTTCAGGCTTCAAGAATCAAAGCTCTTTGAATCACAATTTTTGTGTCACGAACCACTCTTATTTTGTAGGAAAATCAATCATCACAATACAAAAACAAGTTTTAGCCCTGCAGTAGAGATAGTTTGACGTTTAATCACCACAAGACCAAGGGAAATACATTCTTTTTGCTAATTAGACCACAGAGAATCATTTAGATAAGACACTGGTATAACTTAATAGTGATACAGAGAGAGTGCATACATACTTTATACTGAAAGAGTCCCACAGTTTGTTTTCGTTGAATATTCGTGTTGTTTTTGATCATCTAGAATTACGTATAGAGAAGAAATTTGGTTTTAACTTATACAACTTTTTCATAATACCTGGTTTCATACTTTATCCAAAATATCAAATCCATACATGATAATCATATTTATTTACAATTTTTAACAAGTTAAATTCATTCATTTTGCCCCCTTTTTTAGCATGAATTTCATTAGGAAAAAACCATCAGCTCCTTTAGATGATTTAACAGAATTATATAATGAAACTGCTAATAGAACCATTTATAACTTAGCATTGGAACAAAAAAATGAAATCAAAAGAGCGGTCCAAGGCTGGAAGTCCTTACATACTCATGTTCTGTACAAATTGGACCTGATCAATAAAGCTTTTGAAGGTTATAGTTATACTGCAGATGAAATTTCACTGAGAGAAGGTATAGAAGAATTAAATCAAAAAGGATTAAAACATCTTGAAAGAGTTACTAGGCTCCAATCACCTTATGATTCATCAACACTAAGGCCCAACTTGGTTCAAAAACCAAGTAGTTCAACTTATTCAGTACCAACTCTGAGAAGTCATAGTCCTCATAATAATAGTTCATCAAATTTAAATAATACTCAATCACAACAACAAACTTCAAGAATGTTGAAAACTTTAAGACCAGATAAAGGTCATAAATTCAATTCTAAAAATAATTACAATACAAAACAACCAAGTTCAGAATTATCCAAAATTGCTGCTACAAAATTATACAATCAACCTGCTACTGTTTCAAAATCACAAAATTGGTCAACTTCTAAATCATTAACACAACAACAACAATATCAACATTTTTCGAATAGTAATTCATCATCACCTTCAAATTTCAATAGAAATAGTTATCCTGAAAATATATTTGATCAAAGTTTTGATGATGCTGAATTTGATTTGAAATTTTTGAAAAGAAATGATACATTATCACAATTAGAAGCTATGGGTCAACAATCTCAATTATCAAGATCCAAAACAAATGATGATCATGTTACATCACAATTTGAAAAAATTAATTTAGATGATTATGATTCACCAAGAAATAGTTATAATCAAATACGTTCAACTCCAAATCTTATTGATATAAAATCACCATTTGATGATCCAACAACAAGTGATGAGACTTCAACAAATTCATCACCAAAGAAAACACCACCAGCTCCACCACCTTCACGCCCTCCAATCCCCAAAACAACACCATTACCTACACTATCACCAAAACCACCAAGACCAGAACCAATACCCAAGACATCAACTGCAACAACTTCACATAAGTTACCAAATGCATCTACGAGTGCAAGAACTGCCATCAAACCTAAAACCCCTATATCACAAGCAAAGAAAGCTACACAACCATTGAAAAGTTCGTTACCAACAAAGTCAACTCCAAGTACAGCTTCATCAACTACAAGAATTGGAACTAGACCCACTGCCGCTAAAGCATCAACAACATCTGCACCTGGTACAACAAGAAGAGTTATACCCACAACCAAAGCTGCCGCTACTACTAGAACAACAGCTGGTACAGCATCAGCTACCAAACCAACAGCCAAATCTTCAACAACAACTACAACTCAAGCAGCAAGAAGAGCAGCAAAAACAACAACAAATAATCCCGCTGCAAACACAAGACCTCAAGGAACAAGAACTACAACAACAGCTAAACCAACAGCTAAACCAACTACTACCACAAAAGCTAAAACTTCTATACCTAAACCTAAATCAAGATCAAGATCACAATCTCCAGTTAGAGATGATACCAAGGATACTGAAACTATCGAATCAAATGAAGAATCTGAAGAATTTGCAGATGAATCTCAATTAACTGAAAAGGAAATCCGTGAAAAAATGGAGGAACAAATCATTTCAGAAATTAGAGGTATTGATCATGGTGCAGCAAAACAAATTTTCAATGAAATTGTTGTTCATGGTGATGAAGTTCATTGGGATGATATAGCAGGTTTAGAAACTGCTAAAAATTCATTGAAAGAGACTGTTGTTTATCCATTTTTAAGACCTGATTTATTTTCTGGTTTAAGAGAACCTGCAAGAGGTATGTTATTATTTGGTCCACCAGGTACAGGTAAAACAATGTTGGCAAGAGCTGTTGCAACTGAATCAAGATCAACTTTTTTCAGTATAAGTGCATCATCATTAACTTCTAAATTTCTTGGTGAAAGTGAAAAATTAGTTCGTGCTTTATTTATGTTGGCTAAGAAATTATCACCTGCAATTATTTTCGTTGATGAAATTGATTCTTTATTATCATCACGTAATGAAGGTGGTGAACATGAATCATCAAGACGTATTAAGAATGAATTTTTAATTCAATGGAGTGATTTAACTCATGCTGCAGCTGGGAAAGATACAGGTGAAGATTTACAAAGAGTTTTAGTTTTAGCTGCAACAAATTTACCATGGGCAATTGATGAAGCTGCAAGAAGAAGATTTGTACGTCGTCAATATATTCCATTACCAGAACCTGAAACAAGACAAGCACAAATTATTAAATTATTGGCACATCAAAAACATACATTGGATGAGAAAGATCAATTAAAATTAGTTGAAATGCTTGATGGGTTTTCTGGTAGTGATATTACAGCATTAGCAAAAGATGCTGCAATGGGACCTTTAAGATCATTAGGTGATAAATTATTATCTACTTCAAGAGATGAAATTCGGCCAATAAACTTGGAAGATTTTATAAATTCTTTGAAATATATTAGACCAAGTGTATCAAAAGAAAATTTAGGTGAATTTGAAGATTGGGCTTCAAAATATGGGTCATCAGGTGTTTAGGATTATAATAATAATCTGTAATATTAATTAATGTTTAATTTAATGATAGTCTACGTGTTATAATGTAATTTATAGCTGCATGATTGTAAAACTATTCTAAAAAAACACAAAATTAAGTATATTAAACAAGATTAATATATATAAATACCTATAATGATCACACTGGATTAATAAATCCTCTCTATTTCTTTGATTTTTTTTGTTTTTGTTTTTTGGCAGTAGCATCAGCCATTAATTCTTCAAAGACTCTAGCTTCTTCAGCTTCATCTTCAGATCTTTCAGCAGTTATGAATTTATTACCAATAATTAATAAAGCATTTGCTTTTGCTAATCTTGTTTTTGAATCAACAGATTTATCATTCAAAATTTTATCACAAACATCTCTCAAGACACCTTGAATTTCAAATTTTGAACTAACCCAAGCAGTTGCTAAAAATTTACCAGTCATTGTACGTTCATATTCAGCTTTTTTATATTCATCCCATTCTTCACCATTTTCTTGAGCTTTAATCATTTCTTCCATTGATGTTTGAGCATCTAATGCTGTAGAAAGAATATTCCAAGCTGATTTGGCAGTTGAACCTTTTTGTTTAACACTTGTGAAGATTTTAGAGAAACCAAAAGTTTTTTGTGATTTAATAAAAGCTGAAGCTTTTTGATTATAAACTTTACCAATTGTATGTAATAATTGAATACCGAAAGATTCAATTTTTAAATCTTCAATTTCTTTTTCTAATTTTAAATTATAATTTTCTAAATCATTTGAATCTCTTGAAGCTGAAATAAAATTTTCTAATTTATTATTTAATTTAATAGATAATTCTTCAACCCTTTTGATTTTTTGTTCTCTTCTTTCCTTTTCCAATCGTAGTAATTCTTCACGTTGTTCTTTTGAGACTTTATTTGAAGGTTTTCTACCAACTTGTGGCTGTGGAGTTGATGAACCTTCAGGTTGATGTAATAAATCTTGTGATTCTGATTTTTTATCAGATGTTGATGCACTAGGAGCATTAGCTCCGTCAGTCGTGGAGCCTGTGGCAACAGCAGACCCACTTTCTTTCTCTTTATCAGTCTCTTCTTTTTCCTTTTCTTCTTCTTCTTTACCCAACACATCAGCAGTTTGTGTCAAATCTTTCAACATTGATAATTCACCAATCCAATCATGGAAAGCTTCACCACCGAAAATATTTGTAAAAAATTCACTTGCATCTTCAAACCCAGCTTCAGGAACAGCTTCATCTTTACCAAATTTATCATATTTTTCTCTTAATTGTGTATCTTGTAATACTTGATAAGCTTCACCAACTTCTTGAAATTTTTCAGCAGCTTTTGGATCATCAGGATGTTTATCCGGATGTGTTAACATTGCCTTTTTTCTATAGGCTTTTTTGATGTCAGTAGACGAAGCATCTGGAGAGATACCTAAGATATCATAATAAGCAGTATCTTTAACCATTTTATGATAACCAGATTCTATTTCAATGAGATGATTAATCAATTGGAAACAAAATTCAATTTTACTTCCCTTAATTCCCATATATAAATATCAAAACAAAAATACAATGCTTTATGCTAAAAAACAAAATACGAGGGTACCAGTTCCGAGGGTCAAAAATAGTCACGTGTATAAATTTATATAGTACAAAATGATTTTAATTAATACAAGTTTTCGTATTGTTCACTGACAAAATCTTTCAATGGAGCAGCTTGATCTTTCAATTGATGAGCATAGTCATTGACGTTTTGAGCATCAATTTCTGAAAAATGTTGAATAATTAATTTGAAATCAGAAATAAAAGTTTCAAACCCACGAACATAGATCCATGAACCAATTGAAACAACAGTCAAGATCAATGTTAATTTAATCAATGTTTTAACTAATCCAACAACAATTGAAACAATATTTCTAATGAAATAAACTAAGAACAAAACACCAAAAACAACAGAAACAGCTGTGGCAACATCTGGGTAGTAAATGTAGAATTTTTGAGCAGCATCAAAAGCCAATGTGGCAATGGAGACAATGTAAGTGACAAGAACAGTGACGACGTAGTCAACGTGTGGGTTTCCAGTAACAATAGCCATTTTGTAAAGAAGTTGAAATTAATGTAAATAGTATTAATTTGATAAGTTGTTGAAATTGATTGGTTTTTTTTGCAAATTTGCTATCAATTGTGAAATTTCACTTGTATTGTTTTTGTATGGGGATCAATTATAATAAGATACGAGGGTATTCGCGAATTTTGGCCGGATCTCGATATTTGCCATTGAAAAGATAATTACTCAGAAAAGTTGATAAAGAAGAAGACTTTGAGTATTTTGGTAAAGAACTTATACTTTGTCTTGTTAAAAGCTAGAGGGTTATCCATAATATTCTCACAATGTCATCAATCACACCACCTGCAAAAGAACAAGTCATACAACTCTATAGACAGTTCATAAGAGCTTCTTCAAGATTTAATAACTATAATTTTAGACATTACTTTTTAAGAAGATCAAGAGATGCTTTTAAAGAATCTAAAGATGTTAAAGATCCAGAACAATTACACAACTTATTATCCAAAGCTCGTGAAGAATTACAAGTATTACAAAGACAATCATCAATCAGTCAAATGTATTCTTTTGATAAATTAGTTGTTGAACCATTAGATCGTCATCATCGTAATTTAAATGAAACAAAATAAGATTATTATAACTCATGAAATGCATATGTTTTATTGGTTTTGTTTATGAAATGTGAAATTATATATGGTTTAATTAAAAGAAAAAATATTGTTTATTTATTGGTTTTATACGGATTCGGTTAAGTTTTGATATGAATGAATCCATGTTAAAGTATAAAACAATTTCAATATCTTGTATAAAAATAGGAATACACTGGGTGTTATGTTTATGTTTAGAAAGTAACTGTAGTCTACAAGTGAATTATTATGAGAATAAAAATATGTTTATTGTCCATTTATCAATTAAGTTATCAGTATTGTTATCAACCGATAAACTTATTGGATGGATCAAATGTTATCAAGGGAGTTTAATATACTGCGATTCATGAGAAATTAAACATGTATATTAATTAATACCAACAAGTAATGGATATCCCAATAAAACCCAACCTAAATATCTCGTAACTTAAAGCTTGGATAATAAAAACTACCATAATAAAGCACGGCGTCAGGTGAGAGAACATGATCTAATAAAAGATCAATCTTATACTGAAACAGGAGCAAGACAACCCATATTCAAGCCAAAGAATGTTGTGATAGTGAATATCATCAACAACTTTTAAAAACAATACTTTTTAATTTCCGATCTCTTATAAGTTATAAGTTTTTTTCTATTTTTTTTTTTTTTTCATTTCTGGGTGACATGAGATGAGCTTGAAAAAAATATAGTACGATTTTAACGGCTTTCAAAATTATATGTCAAGTATTTAAACGAAACTGGTTCCCTTTATTGTACATTTCAGCCAAAGGTATACTTTCAAACCCATCAATAATCATGACCACTGCAAAGAGAGCCACCGGTGATCAAGTGACACCAGATCAAGCTATCACAAAGAAACAACAAACTCAGTTTAAAACTACAGAAAATGGAGATATCAAACAATCTTTTGGCCCTGGTATATTTGACCAAGATTTTAGAGATTCTTTAAAACAAAGTATTAGTGATTCTCAACCTTATAGATGGGGTACTATTAGAGATTTGATTGATGATACATTATTAAGAAATGTTCGTAAAGAGGTTGAAAATGAAATTCATTTCACTAAAAAAGAAACAGATATTTATAAAGTTTTCCAAAGTGGTGATTTAGCTAATCTTTCCGGTTTAGATTGGGATGATTTATCAAGATTACCTTCTTTATTCAAATTAAGAGAAGCTATGTATTCTCAAGAATTTAGAGACATGATTTCTGAAGTTACACAATCTGGTAAATTAAGTGGTGTTAAGACAGATATGAGTGTTAATACTTATACAAAAGGTTGTCATTTATTAACTCATGATGATGTTATCGGTTCCAGAAGAGTTAGTTTCATTCTTTATTTACCAGAACCTGACAAGACTTGGAAAGAACATTATGGTGGTGCCTTACGTTTATTCCCTTCGATTGTTCCAAATGTTCCAAAACCTGATCCATCAGTTCAATTAGTACCACAATTTAATCAAATTGCATTTTTCACTGTTCAACCTGGTTTAAGTTTCCATGATGTTCAAGAAGTTAGAGTTGATAAACAAAGATTATCAATCCAAGGTTGGTATCATATTCCACAACCTGGTGAAGATGGTTATATTGAAGGTGAACAAGAAAAATATGAAGGTAGATCAACTTTACAACAATTAGAATCAAAAGAATTAGAAGTTTTCGATTTCCCAAAAGAAATTAGAATCCCTTTTCCAAAACATGAAATTAAAAATTATGAAATTGATGAATTAAAATTAAATGAATTTGATTTAACTTATTTATCAAAATTTATGAATCCTGCATTATTAATACAACAAGAAATTTCAAAATTACAAAAAATCTTTATTGAAGAATCTCTTGTTGATATTCAAGATATCTTAAATGAATCATATGCAGATGAATTGAAGAAACAAATAAGGACAACAGAATTAGATGAAATCATGCCAAAACATCAAGATCAAATTGAATTTCCTTGGAAATTATCTTTACCACCTCATAAATGGCGCTATATGTATTTAGATGGTAAACAAGAAGAAAATTTAACAGAATCAGGTGTTGAATTAGCAAATAATGGACCACAAAACTCACCAAATTTTGAATTATTAGCTAAAACTACAAATCATAAGACATCATTAAAATTAATTGAATTAGCAAATTTTTTGAAAAGTGTTAGTTTTAAAAAATGGTTAAGTTTAATAACTGATCTTGTACCAGTTTCTGATCAAATCTTAGTTAGAAGATTTAGACCAGGTCATGATTTCAAATTAGCTACATCTATAAATAATGAAGATTCAGAACTTGATGCCCTTTTAGAAGGTACGCTATGTTTAACTCCATCTAAAGGTTGGGAAAGTGGTGAATTTGGTGGGTATGAATTAGGTCTTGTTACTGAAGATGCTCAAGAAGATGATGATCCTGCAATTTATAAAGCTTCAAAAGATGAAGATGATTCTGTTGTTGTTAATAATCAAGCAAGTTGGAATAATTTTTCATTAATGTTGAGAGATCCTTCAGTTTTAAAATTCATTAAATATGTTAGTTATAATGCTAAAGGTAGTAGATGGGATATTTCATGTCAATGGAATGTCAAAACAAAAGGTGATGATGATGATGAAGATGATGAAGAAGAAGAAAAATAATCCATAAAATTTTTAAAATTATAATATATCAAGATGCAGTTATGTACATGTGTAGTTTAAATCAATACGTATAAATTAAACTCCAGAATATACACAATAAAATAAAAATGATTGTAATTAAAGCAAATAAGGAGCATAAAACAAAAATCACCAAATAGATAGCAGCATCAATTTATCAACGAAAAAGAGCAGATAAAAACAACGACAATCACTTAACTTAAGAATCCAAACAAATTACTAGTCATTTGATTATATTTCATTATCGTCAACATCTGATAAGGCTTTATTACCAGATTCATCTCTTAAACTTTCAATGTTTGGTAATAATTGACCTAATAATTCAGAAGCAGCCTTATGATAAGCTAATTGAGCAGTAATTAATTCAGTTAATTCACTCAAGATTGAAGTGTTTTCAATAACATTCTTCATAACTGAAACAGCTTCTTCGGTAGCAGCAGCAAATTCATCTTCTAAAGTTTCTAAAGTAACTCTTAAACTTGCTTCTTTTTCAGGTCTTGCATTTTTCAAAGAAGTTCTAGCAGCATCATAACTTAATCTTTTATTTTCAACTAATTTTCTAGCTTTATCTGAACGTTGTAAATTTGTTCTTAATTGTCTTCTAAATTGATCATTAACATGTTTAGAGACAAGAGCATCTTGTTGTAATCTTGCTTCACCAATTTTGGTTTCAGTTTGACCAATTTGAGTTAAACCTTGTGCAATTGAATCAAATGAATCATCACTTGAAGTTTGTTGAATTTTTAAAGCTGATAAATTTGTTGAAGTACTTATAGCGTGATTTAAAGTTTTTGGTTGAGTATTTGGATTAGAAGCAATTAAGATAGCTTGAGCTTCATCTCTTGATCTAGCAGATGCTAATTTTTCAACTTTTGTAGAAATAGTCTTTGTGATATCATTAACAGATTCTTTTAAATTTGATGGATAATCATAACTTTCATTTTCATAAGTTGAAGTGACAGATAACAAATTTTGATAAACAGTTTTCAAAGTATCAACTTTTCTTTCTAATTCAACATATTCTTGTGGCAATTCACTGATATCATCAATTTGACCAAATCTTTCTTGTAATTGTCTAGCAGTTCTTGTGGCAATTGGTTGGAAATCTGAAGATAACTTTTGGGCTTCTTTTAAACCTTCTTCAAGACCAGCTTGTAAGTTTTTTTGGAAGTTTTGGAAAAAAGACATTTTATTGTGACAGGTATACTTTATTTAGACTTAAATTTAATTCAATTGACCTTTATTTGAACCTGAATTGAATGATAAATCTGATGAAATGTTGACAAAAATGTTCAATTTTCCTTTAAAGAATTCGTGTTTTTTTATTTTTGGCACCGCCCGCGAAATTTGAAATATGTGACTAAGGAATGACGTAATCAAATAATTCGCGGGTGTTATATCTGATGGGAAACGTTTTGATCATTTCAACGGTTGCAACAGGTAAAATTGAGAATTCCAAAGTATCAAGACCCTTAATTTAACATAAATATATACAGGATAAATCGACTGTGATTTCTTTGGTCTTGCAGTATAATACAGGCTATTAAGTATTCGAAAGGGCATGGCAGTATGGGATCAATTGGATGTAAATCAAGCACATAAAACCTATGCGGTGCTAGGTATTTTCACTACCTTGTTCTGTCTAGTTTCTTTGCTTATGAAAGAAAGATTATTTGTTGGTGAAGCATTCATATCTACCGTCACTGGGGTAATTGTAGGCCCCCATGCTGCAAATATCATGAATCCATTGGAATGGAGTGATAATCCAGATTTCTTAACTTTAGAGATATCAAGAATCATTTTAATCGTTCAATTATTTGCAGTCTCAGTTGAATTACCTCAAAGATATATTAAAAAGCATTTGGTTTCATTGATTGTGTTATTATGCTTCACTATGATATTAGGCTGGGTCATCACTGGTCTTTTCACATGGATTATATTCCCTGAATTTAATTTTATCGATGGTCTTGCTATAACAGCTGCTATAACAGCTACCGATCCAGTATTAGCAGCTGCCATTGTTGGTAAGGGAAAGTTTAGTGAAAGAATTCCTGCATATATAAGGGATCTACTGAGTGCAGAATCTGGTGCTAATGATGGGTTAGCATTCCCTTTTGTTTTGTTAGCTGTTGATATATTGACTAAGAAAGGCCATCCAGGTATTATTATTAGAGATTGGTTTTGTATCGCAATTCTTTATGAGTGTGTCTTTGGTGTTTTATTGGGTACAGTTATTGGATACTTAGGTAAAAAGGCGATTCAATTCTGTGAAGCGAGAAATATGGTTGATAAACAATCTTTACTGGTTTTTTACATCACACTATCATTAATATGTACTGGGCTTGGATCGATCTTGGGTGTTGATGATTTATTAGTTGCTTTCGCTGCGGGTGCTGCCTTTGCGTGGGATGGTTGGTTTGTTAAACAATCCGAAGGCCAACAATTATCAAATTCAATTGATTTATTATTGAATGTCGGATACTTCTTATACTTTGGAACAATTATACCATGGGAAGATTTCAATAATAAAGAAATTGGATTACATTGGTGGAGATTAGTTCTCCTAGGAATAGCTATCATATTTTTAAGAAGAATACCTGCTGCATTAGCTGCTAAACCATTTGTACCTGATATTAAAAGTTGGAAGGAAGCATTATTTGTTGGCCATTTTGGTCCTGTTGGAGTTGGTGGTATTTTCTGTTCAATTGTTACCAAATCTGCTATTGAAGGTCATTTTACCAAAGAAGAAACCCCAATTGATGAAATTGATGAATCCATGCCTCATTATTGGGTTCTGAGATGTATTTGGCCTATTGTATCATTTATTGTCATTGTATCTATTTTGGTTCATGGATTTTCAGTTACTGCGATCGTGTTTTATAGCAAAATGAAAAAAGGTGATGTATCTAGCAAGACTTTGGATACAAACGCAACTACATTAGAAGCTAAACAACAGCAAGATATGGAATCAATTAAGTTAAATGAATTTCGTGAGGCAACTTCAGACGAAGGTATAGGATCAAGTAATTTACACCTAAGAAGAAACTCAACCAAGGCCGGTAAGCTGTTAGGAAAAAATTATACTAAGAGGAAGGATGAACTTAAAATGGAAACATTAAAATTCTTCAAAATTGGCCGTGATATTCTTGTTGAAGATTCAAAAGACACAATTGTTAAAAAATATAGATTAAACGATGAAGATCCAGAATCAAATGATTTAGACTTGAACTTGACTTTTGAGAATGACAATAATGGAATATATGACGATGATGAGGTGAAAAAGATGATTAGGGGTCTATTTCCAAAGAAATAAATATATTGTATGACCAGATTTGGTATCTAGAATAATTCAATATACAAAATTCAAATGAATTCAATTACTGCCCATACCGATTATTATAATTAAGATTACCGCGAATTCAAACCCAGAACGTTATAGAAATATTATTCATGGAGATTATGGAGTTACCATACACTGGAGCTACGACCTTAGATGCCATATAAACTCTAGGATACTACCATGCTTCCATGAATATTGTTAATTAAAGAATGATACAAACACCGATATCACAGACAAAGCTGGAAAGGTTGCATTGAATCAGCAGACTGCAGTTGTTAATTAAGCTTAAGCGTTAATGAATTGTATCAACAAAATGATCTTCATTGGAAATTACGAGAGAATATATCATCACATACGGTTTACGTAACACGTTACTGTGTACATATGGGTCATGTTAATACGTTCATTTTAGGGATTGGTTTTTGAATCTTGCACCATAAAAAGAAAGCTCCGTAATTGTGTTCTCGTTCTCTTGATAATATTTTCCATTAATTTATTACTCGTTTGGGATCTCAATGGTAATTGTTAATGTACCATAAAAGTAAACCTCAAAAACTCACACAGAATACACCACAAGGCTTACTAGGATCTTATTATATACTTGTGCTCTGATCGGGTTTAGGTCAAGTTTCATATTTGCTGATGTTTTACTCGCAATGATTAATTGGATTCCAATGTTGATTATAACTTATTAATCGAAGCCCCACTAATTGGATCACCTACAGATGAGATTAGATCTCAATTTTCAAACAAGATGTTTAAACTCTGGTATACTGCATGATGCAGTAGTTTTTTTTCCTGCTTTTTACACTCTGGTGTGATGCAGTTTTGTTACTTCCAAATATGGTCGGCTTTTATATGGGATATAAAAAAATTCGCTTTGGTATAAGCGAACATAGACCTCAAATAAAAAGAAATTGGCCCATTCATCTACATTGTCAATTCTAAAGGCCCCGTCACAGGATTGATCATCTACAAGTATTTGACACATCGATTTTGAATGACGATGATTTGATCTTGTTGTGACATGAATGAGAGAAATAAGATCTTGGTTTCGTATAAATTATGGACTGTTAATTGAATAATAGATATATTACATTGAACTGAATTAAGCTGCTAGATTTGTCATCTCATATCTCAAATCTACTTACGGTCTTGCGGAAAATTGCATGATTCAAGTAAGACGGACGTTATTCTCGTTTCCAGGAAGCGGATGCATACAAGAAGAAGAAATAATAAAAAATTCTGGAAGTTATATACAGTATGCTTGATGAGTTGAGGCTGACTTATAGAAACTACCATTCATTTATATATCATAGGATTGAAGTCTCATTTGTTTGCAGTTATGAAAAGAGGGAACATATGATATAAAGATTTTATTCAAAAGATTCATAGAAGTGTTGTCATCAAAAATATAATATGAGGGTCTCTATAATATCATTTATAAGTAAACTACTACTTACATTTATCGTTGCAAAGGGTGCTGAGCTAGATGATATTTTCACCAATATAGTCCTACCTCAAACATCAAATCTTCCAACTTCATCATGGGCTATAGAAGCTGATTATTCTTTCCCAGACACATCAAAAGTATCCATTGGTGATACGTTCAGCTTACACATGCCTGGTGTTTATAGAGTTAAATTTTCAGGGACTTCAGCAACTTTATCAGCAACTTATAATGGTGAAGAATTGTTCAGTTGTACATTTTTTTCTGGTGCTTATATATTGGATTACTCAGAATTAAATTGTGAAGTTACAAATGATTTATCAAAAATTAGTGCTAGTCTTACGGGCACTCTTGATTTTACAATCTATTTTGGTGCTGGTGGTAGTGCTCATGAAGTTGATATTGAGGAGGCAAATACACTTAAAAGCGGTACAAATACTATTATATTCAATGAAGTTTTGTCTGATACAGTTACATTCTCATCAACAACTTTTACAAATGACGTCTTCAAATATGCTCATACAACTGGGTATGATAGTGTCCAAGAATATATTTTATTTCCAGGGTGCTCATCTGCTGAATCAGATTTGACCATTAGTTTCGAGTTCGGATCGTCTGTTTCTGGTAGTGGTGAGGTTCCTTGCTCTAATGTTCAAGTTTATATGACTGATGAATTGAATGACTGGATGTTTCCAAAATCATATGAAGAACTTCCAGACGAAAATGACGTTACTTGTTCAGCACTTGGTGTCGGAGGTACCATCAAAAACATACCAGCTGGATACAGAGTATTTGTTGCCTATACACAAGATCAAGGTGTTTCCTCTCAAACTCTACAAAATGTGATTAGTTACAATTACGAATGTAAAAATCCATTTTTACCGTCTACTAAAACAGATAATCTTGAATGGAATATCGGGGTGCTTGCTAGAACCGCTACAGCTGATGTTGTTCCTATTTATATTGAAACTACAGGATATACAGGTACAACTACCTCTTTCACAAGAACTAGAGATAGTGTTTCAGCTAGTGGTGAAACATTTATTGTTTACACACCAATACCATCAACTTATTGGACAACAACAACCAATTACTGGTCAAATTCTTATACTTCAACTGAATCAACCATCGATTCTGGCTCATATACAGGTACTGTTATCATTGACCTACCATTATCTTCTAGCTCAAGTGTTGTGCCATCAAGCTCATCAATAGCTATTTCAGTTTCATCATCATCACCATCATCATCACCACCATCATCAAGCTCCAGCTTATTTCCGTCAAGCTCAAGTATGGCATCGCTAGCATCGTCCATAACCTCAATGATGAGTGTGAGCTCTTCTTTCAGTGATCGTCCAAGCTCCCCGAGCTTTGAATCTAGCTCAAGCTCAGATTCAAGTTTTATTTCAAGCATTGCTTCTAGCTCAGATAGCTCCAGTTCTCAAAAAAGTTTTATATCATCAAGCTTTTCCTCAGACTCATCGTTATCTAGTGCTACTCAATCCTCTTCAAGCGTGGATCTGGAATCAAGTAGCTTGATTTTCAGCACAGAAAGCTCTAGTAGCTCCCAATTCCAATCAACCTCTGTCGTTTCTAGCTCATCCTCAATTTTGTCTCCATCAAATGGCGGGTTAACATCAAGTGACAGCAGTTCAAGCTCAAACTTACCAATTTCATCATCAATTTCAAGCTCTGGTGATTCAAGCTCACTTTCTAGTTCAATTGAAAGCTCTTTTGTCAGCACATATTCTTCTTCAAGCTCACGTTGGTTATCAGTGTCTAGTGGTTTAAGTAGCAGCTCTAGTTCAGATTTTTTCAGTTTCCCGTCAAGCCAATCAGTGGCTTCAAGCTCAATATCAAGTTCTCCAAGCTCATCATACATTTCAGCTTTTACATCATCCCTATCTATAACTAGTGATCTATCTAGCTTCAGCTCAAGCCAAGAAATTTGGTCCGAATCTTCAATTTCAGTCAGTATCAATTCAGGAACAGGCTTTAGCACTACATCAAGCTTTGAAAGATCTTCATTATTTTCAAGTTCACCCTCTAGTATAACTCTGAAATCATCATCAAGTTCTGAGGAGTCATCTAGCTCAAGTGAAGTATCTGAATCAGACTACATTTCAAAAAGCTCAAGTGATAGCTCAAAATACTCTTCTAGGAGCTCCGTTTTTGTGGGAAGCTCCTTCCAAATCTCCAGCTCAAGTTCCGCTGCTGCTTTACCATCCAGTTCAAGCTCGCATTCATTATCAAGCTTTTTATCGTCGAGAGACTCATCAATCTCATCGATTGAATCTTCAAGCATAGAAATGTCTTCAATATCGTCATTCTCCCCACTCTCACCGTCATCCTCTTCAGCTTCGTTCACATCTATTACAACTCCTGAGATTTTATCATCCTCACTTTCATCACAATTATCAACAGAACTTTCATTTTCCAGTGAAACTCCAGAATCAAACAGCTTACCGTCTCAAATATCACCGTCATTACCGTCATCAATTTCAAGCACTTATGAGATTATTAGCAGCTCATCTAGCTCCTCTTACACGCTAGATCCCGCATCATCATTTGTTTCTTGGTCTAACACTTCGGTATCATCAGTTTCTTGGATTTACGCTAGTTCGGAAAGCTCAATAGAGGTTTCAAGCTCTCAAATTTCAAGTAGGGAGTCATCAGCTGAAGTTTCCAGCCCACCAAGCTCATCATCCTCAAGAACAGCAGCAAGCTCATCGTCCTTTTTCAGCACAGGCTCAGAGTCTTTCATTGAAACTCCAATTGCTTCAAGCTCAACATTTTCAAGATCCTCCTCAAGTGTTTCAGGGTTAGAATCTTCAATCTTTTCATTTTTGAGTGACTCAACTCCATCATCCCAAGATCCAGTATCAACTTCATCAACCTCAAGCTTGTTATCGGGTTCATCTTCAGATTCTTTTACCTCAGTTTTATCAATCTCAAGCTTGTCATCAACTGATGCTTCAACCTCAGAGTCACCAAATTCAGGCACATCTTCATATTCATCAACTTTAGCTTTATCTTCAGGTTTTTCGTCCGCTTCATCAACTTCATCAACATCAATAGCTTCTGCTTTATCATCAGCCTCATCATCAGCTGTATCAGCTTCAATTTCATCAACTCTTACTTCATCATCAACTTTATTGTCTCTAGCTTCCTCCTCAAATTTATCATTGGAATCAGAGACATTGACTTCAACCATAGCTTTATCATCTAGTTCAATTTCATCAGCTTTAACTGTCACACGAATTTCCTCTGAAGAAAGTTCATCATATACAACATCGAGCTCACTTATTTCAAGAAGCGATATCACGTCAAGCTATGAATTATCTTCGTTGTTATATTCATCATCTATAGAGGCATCATCATCAAGCTCCATATCTTCAGAGTCACACTCTGAGTTCTCAAAAGTATCATCATATTTTTCAGAGACCTCATTATCACCTTCATCACCACCATCACTACCTTCAGGATCCAGTGGTGCAAATATTTCATCACCATCATCTTTAGATATGAGCAGCGTTAGCAATGTTTATTCAACCAAATCATCAACTGAACAATTTATTGAACCATCAACTAGTTCAGTTTCGTTTTCATCTTCTGCACTTTCAAGTAAAGTGTCTTCATCAGTGGTGTTATTACCTGTCTCAACTTTAGCATCTAGCTCAACCACAATGTTCCCAATAGCTGAGTCAAGCCAACCACATTCAGCTTCGAGCTCATCGTCAAAAGTATTTCAATCATCTTCAATTTCATCATCCCAATATTCAAGCTTAAGTCCAAGATCATCTATTACGACAAGCTTAGAATCATACACATTATCACAAATTTCTTCCAACTCCTCATTGACTTCTTCTTCATCAACAATAAGAGCTAGCTTAACAGAGAGCTCATCATTGGCCACAGAGTCTAGATCACTAACTTCAGATTATAATGAAGAGTATTCATCATCAACGCCTGGTTCAACTTCAGGAGTAAGTGATGTTTCCACAGAGCTATCAACCTCAAAGTATTGTGAATCATCTTCATCGGTTTTTGAATCAAAATCTACACAAACTATAAGCTCAAAATCATCAGTGTCAGTTACATATTCTGGAACATCAATTGACTACAGATCCTCAAAGACTTCAAGTGAAATGAATGATGAGCCATCTTCACCAGTTTATTCTGCCTCTAATACTATTGGAACCCAAACTGTTTCTTCTGAATCATCTTGGACAGACATTACATCCTCTACAATGTCACCAGATCCATCTTCAACAACATATTCAACATCAGCTAATAGTTTGAGCTCGGAATTTAAAAGTTCAAGTGTCGTTGAATCATCTTTAAATGCTTCATCAGCATCAGGAATATCATCATCATTTACCATAGAGACTTCAGAAGTGAGTTCTAGAGCTGTTAGTAATGCAGTTGAATCTTCAAGTTCTAGTTTAATATATACTCATACATCAGTTGATAACCAAAGATCATCACAATATGGATCATCAAAATCTAGCATTGTCTCAAAATCAATGACCCACTCAAGTGCTATAGAATCAGAGGTTAAATCTGTCATTACAGATTCATCAAACTATGTTTCATATTCAAGCTTTTCAGATTATAGCACAACAAGATCCTCAGATTTAGAACTAAGTTGTTTGACTTGCTCATATCCATCACCCTCATCAACTACTGAAGCATCACCAGAGAGCCCAATCAGTGCTTCTAAAACTGAATTATCAACTGGACAAAGTGAATCAACATATTATTCATCTAAAAGATTACCTCAAGATTCATCATCAGAATCAACTAAATCATCCACTACATATTTGACTCCTTCATCTTCCCCAAATTCAACATCAAAAGCCCCATTGATTGTTGATTTACAAAGCACCACAGTCAATAATCAATCATCTTCAGTCCCTAATAACCAAAGATCATACCAACTCACTGAATCTACAACTACTAGTTTACAAGCTCAAGGTACAACTATAGGTGAACCCCAAATTTACTCATCAATTTCATCAGTTCCAACGATAACTTCAAGCCCTCTTAATGTTCAATCAACTGCTACAAAATCAGAATCAACTAACCTACACTCTACATTTCAAACTTCAACATCATCTGCATCATCTGATACACAAAGTGTGCCTTTTGTCTTTGAAGGGTCAGCTCAATCAGTAAAAGCTCCGGTTTCACCGATTATGTTCATTTCAATTTCAATGATCATTTTCATTTTCATTAGTTTGTTTTAATAATCTAGCTACATTTTACGTTCTTTGGATAGCTAGATCCCTTTTATTTGATACCCATTAATATTAATATAGAATAGATTTTAGAATTATATTTGTAGCTTATACATTTTTGCTCTTCTTGGCGGTACTATAATAATTAATTTTGTAGTATATAAAGTATAAAGCTCATTGAGATAGGGGTTAACAGGCCCTGGTGTAACCCGAACATAATATCTCGGTTCAAATCCCAAATATTTATTGAAATTAAGGTTATGAGTTCCCTTAGAGTGCTAAGATTTAAATTTGCCATTGATCAGATACTTATTTGCCTTGAAAGGATGTTTTTTGAAGTTAGATTTCTTCTTGTAAAATCATCATGTGTATGATATAAGATCGAGACATAATGTCTGCGTACTCAGAGCAGGATTTCCTAGCGGACAAATATACAACATACAGACCGAAGTATCCAGCTTCCTTCTTCCAAAAACTGATTAGCTATCACAATGGAGACAAAAAATTGGCTGTTGACGTTGGTTGTGGTCCAGGGGAGGCAACCTTTCCATTATCCAAATACTTTGACCATGTGATAGGGATTGATAGATCCAATGTAATGGTCAAACAAGCTAATCAAATCAAGGACCTTAATGGTCATAAAAATGTTGAGTTCAGAACAGGTAACGGTGAAGTATTGCAGCTTAACACAAACTCAGTAGATCTAGTTGCAGCTGCTGAATCCCTTCATTGGTTTGATCAATCAAAATTTGTTCAGGAATCATATAGATTGTTGAGATTAGGTGGTACATTAGCCTATTGGGGATATACTGATCCTGTGTTTGTTGATTATCCAGATGCATCATTTATCTATAATAATTATGTCTATCTTGAACCTGAGTATCTTGGTCCATATTGGGAAACACCTGGGATTGATTTATTGAAAGCTGGGTATAATCACGTTGAACTACCACCAGATCTATTTGGAGAAGTTAAAAGAGTTGATTATGAAGCTGGAACCAGAAATAGAGAGGCATTAGTGATGAAGAAACAGTATTATGGTACAAGTCAACTTAAAAATTTCATGAAAACATGGAGTGCTTATCATATTTGGTGTAAAGTTCATCCAGACTCTCCAGATGTTATTGACTTACTGTTTGATGACCTTAAGAAAAACCTTCATTGGACTGAAGAGACAGTTTTGAACGTGGAATGGAATACATTTTACGTGTTCGCTACGAGGATGTAGCATGACACTTATATAAGACAATGTGTACATAATTAGGATGGTATACCTACATTCAGCTACAATATACACATTTCAACTGATGCTATTTCACTATTTGATCCAATTGAGCTTCTCAGTAATATTGTGTATTGTGTATTGTGTATGCTCATACAATGCGTATTGCGAATTCGGGAATGCCAAAAACAATTTCCGCTTTAATAAACTACTACCCCGATAATTGTGACACTAATATGACATTGTGCTATTGTGTTATTGTGACAACGGGGCCATTATCGCATACATTAAATCTCATTAATATTCAACAGATCGAATATATAAAGTAAACGGCTGATCCTAGTTTTCCAGGGTTCAAAAATTGACCATATTTAACAAATAATCAGTAATTCATTATGTCCGCTTACTCTGACACAACTTTCAGAGCAAACGATTACAATTCGTTCAGACCAACTTATTCTAATGATGTGTTCAAATTCATCAACCAATATCACACTGGTGGTCATGATTTAGCTGTTGATTTGGGATGTGGTCCTGGTCAAGCCTCTTATCCATTGACTGAATATTTCAAGAAAGTTATTGGTACTGATTTATCACAAACTATGATTAACGCTGCCAATGGTAAAAGAACAGATGAATATAAAGGAAAGATTGAGTTCAGACAAAGTCCAGGTGAATCGTTGTCATTTTTAGAAGATAACTCAGTGGATTTATTCACAGCTGCTCAATGTGTTCATTGGTTTGACCATGATAACTTTTTCAAGGAAATTAATAGAGTTTTAAAACCTGGTGGAACTTTAGCTTATTGGGGGTATGTTGATCCAGTGTTCAATGTTCCTGAAGCTGATAAGATCGTGGATGATTACACTTATGAAGACCCAACTAAATTAGGCCCATATTGGGAACCTGGTCGTTTTATTCTTAGAAAGCTATTGAAAGATGTCCAACCACCACAAGAACTGTTTGATGATATTAAAGTTTACGAAGACAAACCAGGAGTTCCTTCAAGTCAACAATCACCATTGCAAATCAAGAGAGAAATACCATTAGAATTTTATCAAAAATATGTTCAAACTTGGAGTTCATACCATTCATGGAAAAAGGCTAATCCAGATGCGCCAGATGTTTCTGACCAACTAATTGAAGAGTTGAAGGCCAAAGTCAAGTGGAATAACAACACTAAAGTCAACATTCAGTGGCTCACAGTCTTGAAATTGGCTAGAAAGAGATTAAAATAGTTGTGAGATTTATATAATGAATATACATAATCCCGGAATTCCTTCGTAAAAACGTGACTTGTAGCCATATTTTAACTACTGAATTCCGACCTTCAAAAATTTTGGTGATCTTTTAGATTACGAAATCTCGAAAAGAAAAATTATGGAACTTTTTCAAAAACCGTTCAGTGCTTACAAACTTCACAAAGGGTTTTATAACTAAACAACACACGATAATAAAGAGAAGATGGCTGTTATCGAAATTCAATCAGAAGACCAGTTCACAGAATTAACAAACGAAGCTCCAAAAGATAAGCTTATAGCAATTTATTTTCATACTCCTTGGGCTGCTCCATGTATTCAAATAAATTCAGTCTACGCACAATTATCCGAATCAAATCCACAATCAACATTCATTTCAGTTAATGCTGATGAACATCCAGATATATCAGAATTATTTGAAGTCAGTGCTGTTCCATATTTCATTTTAATTAGAGATGATACCATTCTAAAAGAATTATCAGGCGCTGATCCAAAAGAATTTATCGCCGCTTTAAATGAATTACAAACAACTTCAACATCAGCTCAACCACAATCCACTCAAACTCAACCACAAACTATCGCACAACCACCACAACCACCTCAAGAAGAAGAAGAAGAATCACCAGAAGCGTTGAATGCACGTTTAAAACAATTGACCGAAGCCGCACCTGTTATGTTATTCATGAAAGGTACACCAGCAGCTCCTCAATGTGGGTTCTCTCGTCAATTAGTTGCCATTTTAAGAGAACATCAAGTCAGATTTGGTTTCTTTGATATCTTGAAAGATGACAGTGTTAGACAAGGTTTAAAGACATTTTCAGACTGGCCAACTTTCCCTCAATTATACGTTGGTGGTGAATTCCAAGGTGGTTTAGATATCATCAAGGAATCTATTGAAGATGATCCAAATTTCTTCAAGAGCGCACTTGAAGCTTGAACCATATGATGGAATGTATTATATTTTAGTACTGTGAGATTTTTGGGATAATATACAAATTATTTAATTTCTACCTACATATACCATTGAATGTAGCTTGATTAATTTTCAATAAATATATTGTATTTACGTTCTATATAAATAATTAGAAATCCGAATCATCAAAGTCATCATCTTGTTCAAAATCATCCAAAAATTCAGCATTTCTTTGTGATTTAATGGATAATGTTGAGTTCAGTGAAACTAAATTTGGCTTTTGGGATAAACTAACCAGTTCTTTTTCGAATGTATCATCTTGGCCAAAATCTTCAGTTGTTTCATCATCACTATCTGCAATTGGATCATCGTCGAATTCAGAATCACCCCCTTCTGATGACGATGAATCATTGTTTACATCTTGATTTACCTGGAAATATAGATCACGAACTTCTTCATCTGGGACAATATCACCATCTCCAAAAATTTCCCTAAATGGACCACCAAGCCTTTCCGAAATAACGGTATTTTGCAACTTGTTGTTGACTTGAAGCTCTTTGGGAATTGGTTTACCAGAATACTTTAAATAATGAAGCATAGATTTGTTCTTGAAGCCACGTTGTTTGTTAATAATTGGTTCATAAAATCCATAAAATAGATTAGAATCTTGAAATGATCTATGTGCTTGTCTTTTTTTGAATTCCGTTTCTATGTATTTTTGTATATCCGATTTAATATTAGCTATACTTTTATTTGCTTTCCATTCCCTTGGAAAGGTTGTTGCTGCATGTGTATTAGAGCTTTCAGTCGAGTCCAAGATTCTAAAATGTGTTCTTGTACTTCTAGTGGCAATCTCTAATGATGTATCTTGTGAACCAAATAAATCAGATAAACTCAGACCATCAGAAATATTAGCAGCTGTTTCTAAACCAAAATCAGATTTATTGAATTTGGAATAATTCTCTAGTAAACCAAGTTTTAGTATTGTTGGTTTTGATGCAAAATTTTTCATAACTTTATCCATGGCAGCCAGATCATCTTCACCTTCATTTTTAGAACCAAACAAACATTTACCAATAGCATGAAACAATGATACACTAGATTCTTTACCAATATGTAACATATCTTTTCCTAGACCTGGATGATTGAATTTCCATTCTGCCCAGAATTGAAAAGCTGATATGGACGATCTAATATCACCGAATTCACTTAGTTCTTTGATTTTCTCATCAATCTCTGATTTACCAATACTTTTGAAAATCGATGGCTCATGTGATTTAATATCCTTAAGTACTCTTTTAGTTAGTAATGTATTGACAGGATTGAATTTTATTCTTTTGACTCTTGGATTCATCAAGAGCTTTCGACCTAATATGGTTTCAGCTGTATAATTATTATCAATATTATAACCTTGGCTTGCATTACCATCATTAGAAAATTCACACTCAGTAATACAAATAATCAGCGGTGGTGTTCTAAGATCGTTATGAATCCAATGAAAAAGTGATTTCTGGAAATCTTCCCTTGTAGCTTCATGAAAAACATTTGGTAAATCTTCAACGAGTATTAATGATAAATTTTTACCCATTCTATATTTTGCAGACATGAGAAACTCACTGAATTGTGTTATCGATGACCCCGAAGCATTATCATTAGTATATTCAAGTACATAATCGTTATTTTGATCTTTTGAAGAATGTCGTACTTCTGGGACTAATTCTTTCCCAAGACATGAGGCAATCGTACTTTTAGAGGCACCAGCAGGTCCACTTAGCACCAGTAATCTCAGATCAGAGCTTCCCTTGACCATCTGCTCTATATCTTCCTTCACCTCTTTTAGCTTCTTGTTATGTAAAGCAACTTGATTTACGGTTTTTGGAGTATATTTATGTACCCATTGATCTTTGTCATCTTCTAATGGTTGTAGATCTGATTTGGGTACTGGATCTGGTGTTGGTGATCTTGTTGTTTGTGGAGTTGCGGAGAATGATCGTATCCTATTTCTAAGTGCTGATATTTTCTGCTTCTTCGGTTTTGGTTCATCTTCTATGGTTTCTATGGTCTCTATTGTATCTTCATCTTCATCATCTGTTAGGTTTATGACTTGTATAGGTTTTTGCTTGACAGACCTTTTTGACCTTCTGGGCTGCACTTCCACTTCTTTGTCTGACCCTAACTTCTTTCTTGCCCTAGGCATACTATAATAATACACTATGTCAAGGGGCCTTTCCAATTAGTAAATGTCTTTCAGTCAAAAGACCACTTCCCACCACACCAAAGAAGCTCTTCTCATATAGATTTCGAAAGTAAACAAAAAAAAAGTAGTGTCCTTGACGAAATCTCTTTCCACCCAAAACCAAATAAATTATTTAAACCAAATCAGGTCATCTAACTTACACTGGGCCAACTTAAGGAGCGATTAAAAGAAAGGCGCTTTTGAAGCAATAACCCATAATAAACACACTATTACCACACGGAAGCTGTTGTTTCAACTCAAGATCACCGCTCAGTAATTGCAGACGCAAAGGAAATAACTCGCAATTCAAATTTCATTAAAATCCTTTACATTGACACACAGTTCCACTATTCTTAACAGGGCCAGATCCTTTATTTCTAACAACCAGAAAGACATTGAAAATGTCGTCAGGCACGGATATATATTCCAATGTGGAGCCATCAAAGGTGGTCACGGGTGTCCCTGTCTTCACACCCACCATGGAGCAGTTTAAAGATTTTGAAAAGTACATGAAAGCTGTCAATAAGTTTGGTATGCAATCAGGTATAGTGAAAGTTGTACCACCAAAGGAATGGATAGAGTCATCTACAAAAGTGACAACTGAAGCGCTTAAGTCTATCAAGATCAGAAATCCAATCGTTCAACATATAAACGGGAATAATGGTGTTTTCGGTCAACAGAATATTGAGAAACAGAGAACTTTTAATATTGTACAATGGAAAGCACTTTCGGAACAACCAGAGAATCAACCACCTGCACCAAGAGGTAAAGCAAGAAATCCAAATACAAACGCAAAATTGAATAAAAAGATATTGGCAAATAAGAATCATAATGATGAGAGTCTTTTTGAAGGGTTTGATTATAACATAGACACATCAGAATTTACACCAGAAAGATGTGAAGCATTAGAAAGATCTTACTGGAAGTCACTTACATATGCTCAGCCAATGTATGGGGCTGATATGATCGGGTCTATATTTGATGACACCGTTAAAGTCTGGAACGTTGCTCATTTGCCAAATGCTTTGGATTTTATGGATCAAAAACTACCAGGTGTTAATGATGCATATCTTTACGCTGGTCTTTGGAAAGCTACATTTTCATGGCATTTAGAAGATCAGGATTTGTATTCGATTAATTATATTCATTTTGGGGCGCCAAAGCAATGGTATTCCATACCACAAGCTTCAAAAGATAGATTTGATGAAGTCATGAGAGATACATTCACAGAAGACTATAAAAATTGCCCTGACTTCTTGCGTCACAAGACATTTTTGGTATCACCAGCCTTTTTAGAAGCTAGAGGTGTCACTGTCAATAGGATTGTTCATAATCAGCAAGAGTTTATGATTACCTATCCTTACGGTTACCATGCTGGGATGAACTTCGGCTATAACGTTGCAGAATCTGTTAATTTTGCTATTGATGAATGGTTTGAATATGGGCTTAAAACATCAAAGTGCCTTTGCGTTCCAGATGCTGTTGATATTGATGCCGCAAGATTATTGAGAAGAGTAAAAGGTGAACCAGAGCCAGAGCCAGAATCAGATTCAGAGCCGGAACTAGTGGGGCCTGATGATGATACAGATAAATTACCAGAGTTGATCCATGAAAATGACTTCAACAGCTTTACGAGTCAGTCCTCCATAGAAACTCAAAGAGAAGCGCCACTTCGTCTTTCAGAAAAACAATATACTAGCCCAAACAAAAAGAGAAGATTATCAGTTACCATCAAAACTACCAGCACCAAGGACACTGAAAAGAAACACAAAGGTCCCCAATGTATCCTTTGTCCAAATAATCTTTCATTTAAACAAACCAAATCCTACGATTTTGAGCTTTTGAAAACGGAAGATCATTCAATTGGTGGCAAACCAGCATTTGTTCATAGAATTTGTTCAAGATTTATACCAGAAACTCAAGCAATAATTGATATTGAACAAGGTGAATATGTATCAGGTATACAAGACATCCCTAATGCAAGAAAAAATTTAAAATGTGGCTTTTGTCATCTTAAAGGTGGTGCTTGTTTCCAATGTTCAGATTTAAAATGTAAAAGAGCATATCATGCAACATGTGCTTTACCATCAGGAGTTCATATAGTCAATGATGATGAGTTTTATTGTAAATTCCACAAGGTCAAGCCTGATAATAATTATGAGTATTTATCATCACTTCATTTAGGTGATTTAATCCAAGCTAAATTTAATGACTATTTTGCTGGTACAATAGTTGCTAATAATAAAAGTGAAGCTTCGGTTACAATTGATATATATCCTACCGTTGAATCTACTAGAAACTTGCTGGAGGTCCCATATGAGTCAATATGTCCACAAGGTGTGAAGATTAGACAAAAAGCGAGAAGGGGTAAAAAATTGAAAAGTCCTTCACCTGAAATTGAACAAATCGCCAGTATACCAGAGCTTAAACAAAAGCAGGAACTTGAGGCTTCACCACCACTAGATCTGAATGATGATCGTCATAAATCTTCAAATGAGAACTATAACGATATCAAATGGGCACATGAATTTTTCAAGAACAGAGAAGTCATTACCGTACCAAATATTAATACACAAGAGCTGTGGTATTATAAACCTGGACACTCGACAGATCAAATTGCAAGATTTTCCAATGATATCAATATCAAAGAACCTAATGACCCATTGTCAATCAGATATTATCGTCGTAAAAATGGTATTCAAAATAAGAAGATACAACCACCTATAATACCAATTGTTCCAAAAAAATCACATTCACCACCATTGCACGTTGAAAATAAGTATTTACCTTCTTCACTAAATCAAAATTACATACCTTTCACCCATCCATCACCTGCCGACCACAGCTTAAATCATGAATTACCACAGTCAAACATGATAAACTTGCTACCACAAACAATGACTCCTCCTCCACAATGGAATATTTTAAACCCACCAGAAAACCAATTTGGACCTATTAATGATATCAATAACCACGGGTTTCAACTAAATCATAAATAAATATAAAAAATTCAAACACATTTGCTAATCAATACGTTAACTTTCAACCAGTTATCACAAATAGCTATTCTAATGACATTTTACTTACGAATCTACTTTATTTAAATTTATTAATATCATGAACTTATTATTATTATTCTAATGTACACGTTTATATATAAATTATCATCACTCCCCAACGGAAACCCATCGGAGCATATCATTTAAGAAGCTATTTCATAAAGCATCGATCAATTTACCGATACTTTGTAAGGCATTCTTTTGAACAGTTTCATTATAGATCAAAACACCTTCACCGGCACCATTTTCAGAATTTTTAAAACCCTGTTTCAACAATCTTGCAATATCAGACTGTAAACCTAATGGAATTGCACTTAATTGATTCAATTCAGTTCTTTTCAATTTTGATGTATGCTCAAATGTTTCTGCTGCAATTTCTGAATTATCAATAATTTCTTTTTCAATACCACACATACTTGCAACATGCATACCAAATGAACCTTCAGCTGCACCTTCTTCTAATTTATATAAAAATGTGATATTCTTAGACTCATTGTCCACAATGATGGCCATTCTAAATGGTTTAATTTGAGGATGGTTTTGGAACGATTGACCCAATGAACCATAATGTGTTGCAAAGAACCCTAAGGATTGAATATGTGTAGCAACATGATGTAAAACAGCTTCTGCAATAGCAAAACCATCAGATGAAGAACCACCTCTACCTAATTCATCCAAGACTAGCAAGGATTTTGGTGTAGCATTTTCTAAAATTCTTTTGGTTTCTGATAATTCAACAAAGAATGTTGATTTTCCTTGCATGATATTATCATTTGCTCCTAATCTTGTCATTATTCTATCAACTGGTGTTAAAGTTGCAGATTCACAAGGAACATGAGATCCGATTTGTGCCAAAAGAACTGCAATACATGTCATTCTTAAAACAGTTGATTTACCAGCAGCATTTGCACCAGTCAATAATCCCAAATTTGGCGAAGAACCACCTAATGAAATGTCATTTGGAATAAAGTCTTTTGATGCAGTAATACCCATGTTGAAACAAGGATGTCTCAATTCTTTAAATTCTAAAATACCAGTTTCTGATTCAACAAATTTTGGCCTGACACTTGGAAACCCAATTGATTCTGATGTTTTAGCTAATGATACTAAACAGTCAATTTTAGCGATTGCATTGATCGCTGAACTCCACACAGAATAATCGGTATCAAATCTTTTGAACATTCTAGTGATCAACGATTCTTCAATTAGTTTATGACATTCTTTGGCTCTTGCAATATCTTTAGCCATTGTTTCAACTTCCGGTGACCAATATCTAGTTGTCTTTTTGGATGCACCCATTCTTTTCCAATCTTTTGGAACTGTGATTCTTGAAGGCATTTCAATTGTATACAATTCTTTACCGGAATCTTTGTAATTGATTTCTTGTGTTTTGAAAGTTCTTCTATATTGTTTAATGGTTGCTTCTAATTCATGTTCTAGATCTTTAATTGTTGAAACCGAATCATCATAGTCTTGTTCAATACCCTTACTCAAGATCAATACACCTTCATCTTTGGCTTTAACTCTATCAAAAGCATCATCCCATTTGGATAAAGAATCCTGAATTTCATTTGGGAATTTTGAATAAATTTTACCCAATGAACCTTTCATTTCAAAGTTTTGTAGTTTCTTGTATAGTTTAGCAATGTCTTCAAACCCTTCAATAACTCTTGTGAAATCTTTCAATTTCAATTGTGACGCATGAACTCTTGATAATAATCTTTCTAAATCTGGTAGTTTAACCAATGAAAATTCAATGGTTGATCTGAGGTCACCATCTTCAAGTAATTGATCAACAGAATCTAATCTAGCATCAATATCAGTTTGTTGTAATAATGGGTGAACAACCCAAGTTTTCAATAATCTTTTACCAAATGGTGTGGTTGCTCTATTAATCAATTTAAATAAGGTTCCCTTTTCTGTACCATCAAATGAATTTGCAAATATTTCTAAGTTTTGTAAAGTTTGACCATCCAATACTAAATTTGTTGATGGTTTAATTGTAGTATATGGTGATATGTTACCAATTGAAACTAAACTTTCATCTAATTTTAGGGATTGTAAATACCATAGTAACCCACCAAAAGCTGAAAAACCAACAAATTTTTGTGTTTCATAAAATTCTTTTAATGTTTTTGGCCAATTTGATAAATCATCTAATGATTCTGCAGGGAAATATTTCCCACGAGTTAAAGTTTCAAAAGTTGTATCAAAATCATAAAATTCAGATTCAGATTTAATATAATTGAAAATTGCATTATTTTGTGAATTGAATTTCAAAATTCTTAGAGCTAATTGTGATAAATTATTCTTGGAGATGATCAATTCTTTTGGTCTCAATTGAGATGCCAAAGTTTCTAACTTGGTACATTCACTATCATCTTTAAATTCAGTTAATTGTATTTGACCTGTTGCAGTATCAATAAATGCAACACCAAAGACTTTACCATTTTCATTTTCAGGATCAACATCTTCCTTGACTGCAATACAATAAGTTGCCATATCATCACTTAACATACTTTCATCAGTTAAAGTACCAGCAGTCAAAACACATTTTAACTCTCTTTGAATAACATCTTTTTTACCTTTTGGAGCTTGACCGTTAGATTCTCTAATTTCTTTTGCCAAACCAGTTTCGATTTGATCAACTTTTGCAACTTTATAACCTTTTGTAATGAATGAAGTAGCCCAAAAATCAAATGACATCTCAGGGATACCTGCTAATTGCATATTGGCTCTACCACCACCGGCAATTTTCAAGTCAAATTCATTATGTGCAATCATTGCATCTTTTTCATATAATTCATAAAATTTACCCTTTTTAAAAAAAACAATACAATCCCACATTTTACTTTTGATTTCCCAATATTGTTTTTCAAAATTTGTGAATTTAGCCCATGCAGATGATGGGATATAAAGAGTTCTTGGATCATATTGTGGATCTGTTATTGAATTACGATCAGCATCACGAATATCAATAAGCCATTGATAACGTTCTTCATTTTCTTTTGTGAATTTTTGTGATTTTGTTTGGGCTTTTGGTGGTGTTGGTGATTTTGTAACTGGTTGTGATACTTTTGCTTTATAAGGTGAAGCTGATGTGAATTTATTTGATAAGTTTGTTTTTGGTTTTGTTGAAGTTGCAATAGGGGCCGGTGATTTTGATTTTGGTTTTGTAGAAGGTTTCGTTATTTCAATAAAATCATCATCATCAAGATCATCATCCACATCTTGATCTTTTTTGTCTTCGAAATCATCTGGAACAACAAAAGCTTCATCCGCGTCATCTTCAGATTCACTTTTAGCATCTGGAACAAATTCATCTTCAGAACCATCATCAGCAATAACACGACGTTTCTTACGCTGTCTTTGAGTCTTGGAGACTGACAAATCACCTTCTTCATCGTCATCACTATCTTCATTATAACTGATTACATTTTTTCTTTGTCTTCTGGTTGGACTTGATGGTAATTTTGCAGGGGATGAAGATGGATCAGATTGTTGTTGTTTAGATTCTTTTAATGGTCTTTTAATAACAGATGAGTCAGTGGCTGGTGTGGCTGGCAACTTGATTGGTGCTTTGACTTCTTCTTCCTCTTCATCATCTAAATCCACGGTGGTTTCGACCGTGTCATCTGGTTTAATATTTTCTTTATCTGTATGGGATGATTGAATTTGAGTGGTATCATTGGAATCTCTTGAAGGAGATGAAGATGGCGAAGGGAATGATTCTTGAGAAGTTGGTCTAGAGCTTGTATTATCTTTTGGTTTTGCAGTGTTTCCTGTTTTTGGTGATTGAGATTTTGAAAAGAAACTCATCAATGATGTTTGCTTCAATTTACTATTGGTTTGTGAGTTTGAACCAAGTTTCTTAGAACCACGAGGAGTGGCAGTTGAGCCTTCAGCTTTGACTCTAGCCATTGTTATATGATGCTCTTGTACTAATTCAATGACCTGTTAATCAGTTCAATTGAATAAAAAAGTAATACAAAGAAACTAAAAAGGTTGAAAATTGAAATCTATTCAATTGTATAGACGCGCTAAATTTTGGTATTTTGATAAACGCGCTATTCAATCTCCTGCGCTTAGCCAGCCTCTGAGAATTTGGAAGTTTACGCGAATCGCAGAAAAAAACTACCCATTAAAAAATTCGCGATCTGTTATTACCTAAGCAAAACTTTATTTTTCAAACTAGCCGCGAATTTTCCATCAACACCGGAGAATCACCTCAACATGGTGAATTATTCTCATACACAAAAAACTCTCTCTAATTGAACTCATCCCACTTACGTTAACCCGCGTGTAACTAGCTTCATGGGAGACTCGAACTAGAGAGAAAACAAGGCTCAATGACCTACCACCTGCTAGGCCAAAGCCACCTTTTGTAAAATTAATTGAGAATGATATGTACATATGGTGTAGCGCCGATTACATAATCATTCAGAAAGTATATGTGGACATAATTATCTTTTAGGAGACACTAAATCATCACTAACTCTCAGAATACCTTAATGAAACCTACAAACATCACTAAAAGAGCTTCAAACTATATAAAAGCAAAAATTGCAGGAAAGCGCAAATATCCGGGAATTTGCTCGACGCATCAGAAAGGCCATTTTCTTGTCTCAACAAAAGGAGGGTTGGCCGAGTGGTCTAAGGCGGTAGACTTAAGATCTACTGGACGATTGTCCGCGCGAGTTCGAACCTCGCATCCTTCATTATCTTTTTTTTGCACTAATTTTCTTTTTCGGGGGTGGTGAACCACTTTCAATGTATTTATTTTACTCAACTACTACACTTTATGATTTTCTATATATATATTTGTTAATTAGTACCTTCTTTCCACTGTAATAGTTGCATATTTCAAGGCTACGAAATTCGAATTCGACGATAAATGTTTTTTGAGATTCCGGTAGGAGCAGTCTTGAACCATTTTGAAAATTATAATATTAAGCACCATAAGCAAAACAAGTCTATAACTAGTGGCAACTTACAATTCCCAGTCAGGACTCAATCTTTCATTAAAATGTCAGGGTTAAAAGGCTACCTGAAGGCTGCCAAACAGGCCCTTCAAGATGAAAATCCAGAATACTGTATACAACTGGCGGAAGATGCTTTGAAAATAGATCCTGTAAACTATTTTGCCTATTTGTTCATTGGTAAAAGTAGTCATTTATTAGAAAAACTAGATGATGCTAAAAGAGCATATTATAAGGCAATTGATATAGATAATTATAATCAGAATGCATGGAAAGGGTTACAACTGATTGTTAAGGACAATGGTGATTATAAAGCCTTTTTCAAGTTTGCTGGTGAATATGCCGAAGTATTGGTCCATCTCCAAGAAGGTTTATCAGAATTTATCAGAGACATTAGACTTTATATCAAAAAATATAACACTCCAGAAATTCATGAAGAGTATTTAAGATCATTATTACCGGAGAGCAAATTAGGTCAGGCTACAGATGGTGTAATTGAGCCTTATTCAAAAGTTATTCGTCAATATTTAGACATAATACTGAAAAGAGAGAATGCAGATGTTTCAAGAGATACAACTCGTGAAAGATTAAAGTCTAAAAATCAAGCAAAAATTGATGCTATTGCATGGAGCCATTATGAAAACTCTCAAATCTCACATCTATATGAAGAACTAATCAATACATTAGATGATGATGAAGAAAGAAGAAAAACGGAAGAACAACATTTGAAATACAAATACAAAGTTTTAAAATCTGCACCAAATACTATTAAACCACAATTATTCAAAGAGATTAAAGATTTAGTGGAAGGTTTTGTGTTGGTGAAGCATACGTCATTCTTTGCATGGTCATTATACTTTGATTGGGTTGATCTCCCAGATTTAACTTTGGTTGATGAATCAGTTATCAAAAATTTTCTCAAACTATTCAAAAATGAACCACTTGGACAAATTATATATGCATTTGTATTGTCAGATTTATCACCTTTTCAAATTGATCTTGAAGAAGATTCTAAAAATTCCAAAAATAAACAAAAAGAAATATCTCAAGAAGAAGCTGAGCTAAAAGAATTAGAAGCTGATACGGCTACAGACGCATTATCACCAGAAGAAATATTAGCTTTGATGTTACAAGGTCTTGAATCGTGTAAAACAAGTTTAATAGCTTATAGAATTGTCATTTCATATCAAATTCATCTTAAATTATTTGAAGATGGTTTAAATAATTGTCAAGGTGCTATTCAGCTATTAGCAACATCAACAAGAGATACAGGGTTTGTGTTCCCAAGCACAAAGGAAGACTTATTGGTTGACTATGGTGTGATATTGACATATTATCAAGCCCCAAAAAATTTCAAAAGAGCCTTACAAATTTTTGACAATGTTCTCAAAGATGCTCCACAGAATGTTAGAGCCAGAGTTGGTAAAGGTTTAATTCTTGTTGAAAGAGGTGATTTACAGGACGCAAGAACCTTGTTAGCTCAAGTTTCTGAAGAATTTCCAGATAATGATGAAGCTACTATGGAACTATCATGGTGTCAAATTAGATTAGGCGAGTACAAGCCAGGTAGAGCTGGATTAGAAAAAGTCTTGGTGAAATTTACTGGGAATAGTCTATACATTTTAGAGTTGAGGGCCTCAGTTTATTGGAAGATTGCACAAAGTTACTTACTCGATCATGAAGATGGTGATTTATCAAAAGCCTATGAGAACTTGGTTCAGTCTCTAAGAGCTTCCAAAAATTATGCTCCTGCTTATACTTCATTAGGTGAAATTTATTTGAAAAATTATGAAGATGAAAAAAGAGCAACCAAATGTTTCTTGAAAGCTTTTGAAATAGACTCAAGTGAAGTCGTCGCGGCGTGGTATTTAGTTGATCAATTCACTTCAAATACTGATTGGAAACAAGCAGAAGTATTCTGTAAACGTTTGATTGAATCTGAAAATTCAAAACGCCGTTTAGGTAATGATTCATGGCCTTATAGAATCTTAGGGTGTGCATCATTGGAACTTCAAGATGATGCTAAAGCCGTTGAGTATTTCCAAAATGCTATCCGTCTTAATGCTGAAGATACAGAATCTTGGATTGGTCTTGGTGAAGCTTACTATGGGTGTGGTAGATTAGAGGCAGCTGTCAAAGTTTTTAAAAGAGCCTTGGAACTTGAACCTAATCATTGGACTGCTAAATATTTATTAGCAGTTGTGGAAACACGTATAAATGAATTTGATACAGCCATCGGAAGATTTGAAGACTTATTAAATACAAGACCAGATGAAGAGTGTATAATTTCTGGTCTTTATGATGCTTTATATCAGTATGCCAATGAAGCAATTACTCGTGGATTTTTTGGGAAGGCTATTGGATTGGTGGAAAAAGCCATAGCGCTTGGTCCAAAGGGTAACAAACAATCGTTAACTTTCTGGAAAACGACAAGTGATTTGATTCAAACCTATTTAATTGTTCAATCTAAAATCCATTCTTTCCCACACGAACAGCTATCAGATATTTTCAAAGATGCTAAGCTCGACACTGATCAAGACCTCATTACACAATATATTGAATCTGAGAAATGGGTTGAGCTGGTTGCATTATATCTTGTCTACTCAAATAAGGCTGCATTGGGCTTGAACTTCACCTCAAGACCTCTAAAATCATCAAGTCATTATAACTTTGGTCTTGCACAATTAGTGTCGTATTTGAAAACCAAGAACACAAAATATAGAGATGATGCTATCGATTCATTAAAAGAAGCCATCAAATTACAATCAAATTATGCAGAGCCATGGGTCGCTTTGGGTGTTGCTTCAATAAGTGTTAATCCCCGTGTGGCTCAACATTGTTTCATCAAAAGTACATCTATTGATCCAAAGAATGTCGAGATCTGGTCCAATTTGGCTTTATTATATTTAAGATATGATGATTCAGATTTAGCGGTTGAATCTTATAGAAAAGGCCAAAGTTTGGCACCAAGTGAACCTATTTCTTGGTTAGGTCATGCATTGGCTGCTAAAGCTGATGGTGATCTTGATACTGCTTCAAATCTATTTACTCATGCTTTTATTTTATCAAATGGTAGATCACCAGTTGCACAATTATTATATGGTTTGAATATTTGCTTGAAAAGAATTGGAAAGGGTGATGATGTTCAAGATGTGGAAGCTGTTCAAGAAATATCATCTGCAAGTCAGGGTATGTTGCAATATTTGAAACATTATCCATTAGACCCATTTGGTCTATCACTTACTTGTTTGATTTTGGAGAAATTGTGTGATTATGAATTAGGTCTTGAAATCTCAGAACAGCTCTTGGGTATATTAGAAACATCTTATGAAGAATCTGAAAATGAAGAGGTTTTACTTGATTTTGCAAGAATTAAAGCTCAGTATGCAAGATTTTCTTTAGGTGTTGAAAATTTCGATGTTGCAATTGAAGCAGCACAAGAGTGTTTGGAATTGACTGAAGATGATAAGACTACAATTTCATCTAGAACAGTATTAGGCCTTGCGTACTTCTTCACGGACAATTTTGATGATGCATTAGAAGAATTTAAAACAATTTTGTCATTATCAAATGATGCAAAGAGATTGGTTGTTTTGATTGCACAAATTTTGTATATCTATGATACTGAAGAAACTAAACAAGCAGCGTTAGATGAGTTGTTCCACAATATTGAAACTGCCGGATCTTCATTATTGGTCACATTAGTTATTGGTGCTATCTCGGTAATTGAAAATTTGGAAGATTACTTAGTTATTATCAAGAGTGAACTTGAAGCATTACCATTAACAGAATTGATCAGTGACAAGTTTAGAAATGTTCCATATTTATTATCACAAATTAGTAAGAAATTGAAAGAAAATGAACAATCTGTATGGCAAAAATCAGCATTTTTATTCCCAGATGATTTAAGAATTTGGGAGAACTTGGATTCAAATATCTCATTGAAGATTGCATCCAACGGTAAAGTTAATGCTCAAGAATTGAGTGATGCTTATCTACAATCTGGTGAACTACGTGATATTCAAAGAAGTCTTTTCATTTCTCCTTGGAATGCAAACAGCGTAAATGCATTGAAAGGATGTTTTTAAAACGTTAATATAAATTTAGTGATGATCGTGATTTTGTAGTAATTTGTAAACAGTAAATGCCCGAGCTCCTTTTGGCCTTATCAAAACCTTTAGGTCATGAAAAGTTCCAATCTCGAAGTGAAAACAAAGAACCTTTTAATTTAACCCAACTTCTTGCCCAATTCAATTGTTCCTAGAAATCTTTGAATATACCACACAGTCACAAATGTCATTACCGCTACGTCCTTTGAGACTTTTATTACTCGGTGCACCAGGTGCAGGGAAGGGCACACAAACCTCCAAATTACTCAAACATTTCACCGGTCTCACGCCAATAAGTTCTGGAGATCTACTAAGAAAAGAGATTCAAACCAAATCAGAGATTGGTAATTATGCTCAAGATATCATAGCAAAAGGTCAATTATTGCCGGATTCTCTCATCAGTGGGCTTGTTATAAACGAATTGAATAACAGAAACCTATTGAACAAGAATTCTTCCTGGCTACTAGACGGGTTCCCAAGAACATTACCTCAAGCTAAAATACTGAATGAAGATTTGGTTAGCAAAGCCTCAGATTTGAACTTGGTCGTTGAACTGAAAGTTCCTGAACGAGTAATATTAGAAAGAATAGAAAATAGATGGGTTCACGTTCCCTCAGGAAGAATTTATAATTTGCAATACAACCCACCAAAACAACAAGGTGTTGATGATGTTACTGGAGAACCATTAAGTAAAAGACCAGATGATAACGCTGAAGTTTTTCAAAAAAGATTAAATGCTTATAACGAGACTGTTGATCCATTGAAGTCATATTATAAAGATTTAGGGGTGTTACACTCTGTTGAAGGTGAAACTTCAGATATAATATTCCCAAAGTTATTGGACTTTATTCAAAATAAATTTAATTGAGTTAAAATATACATACAAATCAGTAATATTGACACAAGTTACGCATATTATTGAAAAATGTTAAAAAAAGCTTTCATCTATTGAGAATTAGATTCGGCTATATACTATGCTAACCACCCAATACATTTCTTGAAAATTTCAGTAAATGAACTACTGTAATTCTTATCTTCATCCCAAATAATTCTATCCATCTCTCTCCTTCCTGAATCTAGATCTAGCTGATCTAGTCTATGGATTCTTGAGCTCCCAAATATCTTATAGCCTGCGAAACAAATAACAAATAACATTAATGCACCGTAAGATGTGAAAAATGTCTTTGTATCCCATGAGTCTTTCAAGAATACAACAAATCCCATTAAAATTACAATCAGCATCGATCCTACCAGACCATAAATTGCTAAAAATGGTTGAAATGGAGATCTATATGGGTATGATGGATCATTTCTTGAAATTATATCTGGCCTCAATTTCAATCCATTGTAAAATCTTAAAAATGATAAACACATTCCTGACCACATAAGCATTGCAGTTGCCGATGAAATATTTGCAAAATCCTGGAAAGCCTCTAGAGCCCTATGATTGACCGATAAATAGGCCAAAAGACCAAAAGCACCTGAAAATAAAACTGAGATATATGGAACACCAGCTTTTGTACATCTTGTAAATATTGGTAATGCCTTACCTTGAGTTGCCATTGAGTATAATGTTCTGCTGGAAACGTATAAATGTGATGACCCTGCAGAAACAGCAAACACAACAAATATGCTATTCACTACTGATGAATAGGTGCAGAGGCCCGTGCTTTGCAAGGCAATGATCCATGGACTTTGATTTCCATTTGAATTCTGACCAATCATTGAAACTGGTGTACATTGGACATTCAGCTTCTCTATAAATCTTAATGGTAACGGATTTCTTTGGGTATCTGGTGTATAATACCTTAATAATCTTGGGTCCCCAGAGTAAAAATTCAAACCAACGAGGAAAATTGATAACAAGTATAGAATTGTAATTCTTCCAAATACCCGTTTTGTTACTGATGGTAAAGCCTTTCTTGGATTTCTACATTCCATTGATGCAACAAATCCAATTTCACTTCCTGTATAAGCATATGAAGAAATCAATGTAGATGACACAACACCTAATAATCGACCCAATGCGCCTCCAATTCCATTTTTTGATCCACTTCCGATATCATTCAAGTCAAACGTAGGTCTGAATGGACCATATGAAGCAACTTCTGTTGAAGCGGCTGAATTCCAATATGTAAAACCATAATGTTCTTTAACATTAACAACGACCATGGAAATCATCAGAGCAACAGTGAATAAAACTTTGAATAAACTAACACAATATTCAATATTTCCATAAACTCTAACATCAAACAAATTAACAAAAAGAATTGCAAATAGAAACAATGATACAAAACCGGCTGTTGAAGCACTGGGTATGTCTAATTGCTGATAATAACTCAACATAATAGTAGCAGCGCATACTTCCCCAGGCATAGCAATTGTAAATGAAAGCCAATAACACCAACCAAGTGCAAATCCGAATGCATCTTCAACAAATCTTGAAGCAAGACCTGAAATACTTGAGGTCGTGGGTATAAGAGTTGACATTTCTGCAAATGATAACATGGTGGCTAAAACTATAGAACCTGAAATAAAAAAGCCCAAAAAACAACCCAGAGGACCACCAATAGAAAATGCTTTCCCGGAACCTAGAAACAAACCAACACCAAGAGTACCACCTAATGCAACCATTTGGATTTGCTGTTTTTTTAGCTTCCGTTGTAGATGATACTTCCCATTGTAATTTCCATGATGGCCACTGTTCTCATTCCCATTTGTTCCATCACCACCGCCATTATTATTGAAAAAGGATTGTGATAAATCCATCTTAGATAAGTCAACAACCTCTGTTCTATTTGATCCCATTGATTCTTGTCTATAAAAATATGGTCTTTCATCGGAATGTCCTCCATTGTAACGTAGCCTTTGTTCATAAGCTTTGAACCTATGTTTGTTCTTCACCGCACGGGTCTCATCACCTGCATCGTACTGATCACTTATGTTTTTTGTAACTTTCAAACTATTATTTTGCATATCATTTAGCACTTTTTTGGTTTTTGCTTCCAATATAGCTTCTTTCTGAACCATTCTGTTATAAACATCGAAGTCTGAGAACCCTTCATTGTCTTCAATAACTTCACCTCCATGAAACATCTTTGTGAAAAAAAATTTCTCATTGGTTTTGTTATCCCACTGCTCAGCTTGGAACTCTTCTATCTTGTGTCGTATCTCATCGCTAGTTATAGAATCAACTTCATCTCCGTTATCAATATCAACTAACTCAATATCTTCATCTTCTTTAGCATTGTACTTGGGGAACCGATCAATCTTTGGGAACAGGTTTGGAAGAGGTACTTCGTTGAAAGAAGCCCTTCTATCCATTTTAAAGCGATCACACCCTAGCTAGTTTCAAAGAAAACCAAATCAATCTTTACAATATTTGATCATAAATATCTCGCTTTGTCATATACTTGAATTTTTCTAAATAGTAGCGCAGCTAATATTAATATAGAAATTCCTAGACTTCCTAATCGGGAAATAAAACTGAACGCGGAGACCATATTTTAGAACAAGATCATTTAACTACTGAGCTATAGTAAATTTCTTTAATTTGAATTTAATATATAAATATATGCCATATATTAATTGATCAAAAAAACTTGATCTATATGTACTAATTAACACACAGTAACGAGTAAGAACTTTCAAAACAGGATAAAACAAAACAAAAACTCATTATTGATATTGATATTAATTTATTGTATATATATTTGAATGTCAAATGAATGGGGTATCTATTGATGATTATTAATTATTATTATTGTTGTTGTTCACTTTCTTATTGCTTAGATGGCTCTTGGAACTTAATGCTAGTAGTTGGTCTCACTTCTGATCCCATTTGTTGAGAGTCAAGTTGTTGTTGTTGTGGACCTGGTGCAGAATTTGTATGATTTCTCTTAAAACCACGTCCAATCTCTTTCAAAACATTCTTAGACCCTTGTTGTTGTGGTTGATTTTGATCAACACTTGAACGAACAGTTTGTTGAGCTTGTGGATCATTTTGAACACGTTGTGTTGGAACAAATTCTTCTTCATCAGATTCATCTCTTGGTGCATCAACTTGCCCAATAGCTGCCAGTCTTCTATCTCTTTCAGCTGCAGTTTCTTCTTGAAACCCGGCTGGTCTTGGTGCTATATCTTCATCATCATCACTTTCTTCCGAATCTTCATCAGAATCAACTTCTTCACTATCTGATTCTTCTTCACCTGATGTAATTTCTTCCAAATCACTGTCAGCTTCTTCATGAATGGAATCATCATTAGCACGTACAGGCTCTGGTTGTTCTAAAGGTTCCAGCTGTAAATGGTCTTTGATTTCTGTATTTGAATTATCTAATGGTGATTCATCTTTATTAGCACCTATATTGGATTTAATACCAACAGCAGATAAAGCTTTACCAAATCCTCCAGCAATAGAACCAGATCTTGTTTTTTGTTGAACAGTTTTATGATGATTAATTTTATATCTTCTTAAAATTTCACCATCCTCATTTTCAATAATTAATTGATTATCTAATTTATAAGCGGTATATTTTGGACGATCTCTATTACCTGAATTAACACGTTCCAATATTGATGATGTTTTTCTTGTAAGTGAATTGATTGAAGATGAAGGACTCTTGGAACGTTTAGTAGAACTCTTTTTGGATCTACTAGATCTAGATGAATCATTCTTCTTAAGTCTATCTGGAACATCCATATTAGCTTGATCCAAAATTTCACCATGTTGATCTTCAATGATTAATTTATCACCTTCAGTATAAGCAGCACTTGGTCTTCTATTTCTTTCATAGTCTTCACCACCAGCACCATCATTATTTTCAGAAGTTTCAGAAGATTGTTGTTTTTCATCACTTTCTGTAGTTTCATTATACAAATCGGAACCATTCAGTTGAGCTTCTTCATCATTACCACCTGTTGGCCATGGGACTTTTTCATTAAAAGTTGTAGCTGGTGTAATACCTTGCTGAACAAAGCTATCATCAGGTGATGATGAGTTTGTGTTTTGTTGTTGTGATTCTTCTCTTCTTGGTCCACCAAGAGCAAATGCAGCAGCTTTGGCTTCTCTTTCACGTTGTAATTTTTCAATATCAGCAGCTGTAGTGTCAGCATTAGAATCACCATGATGTGAATGGATCTTATGTAGATGACTTCTACGTTTTTTACTCTTCTTACTCTTCTTTTTTCTTCTATCCATACCACCTGCAGGTCTTGCAGGAATACCACTAGTTTCCACTGTTGGAGCTTGAGATAATTGACCAGCTTCAGCACCAGATGCACTAGCAGAATGAGTTGATGGAGCCATAGTATCAATACGATGTAAAGAAAATGAACGACCATTTGATTTCAGTTCTGGTAAACGTGACATCCAAGAACTTGAATTTTGATTTCCTTGAGTTGTAGTGAAAGACATTGAGATAGCCATAGTGTTTAAATGTTTACCTAATGTTATAACAGCAACTGAAGAACCATGAACAATGATTGAAGTAATGATAACAAATGTAACAATTGGCCAAATCACTGCAATTAATTGATAATTTTCTGATCCTTCACTTGGTAAATGTGCTAATGGAGTTGCTTCCAGTGTATGAGCACCTTCTAAATCACCTCTTGCTAAAATTGCAGCGAAAACAGCACCAACACCAATTGGACCGAAATGACCAACGAAAAAAGCTTCTCTCCAAGTTTTAACATCGGGTATAAATGGTTTTAATGCTAAAACTGCTGGTAATCTTCTCAAGAAAATGATAACAATTGCAATAATAACTAATCTCCAAGCATCAAGACCCAATGAAGAATCATTATATTTAGGCCAAGGAATAATAGCACCAAAATAAACAAAATATGCTAAATTTAATAATAAATCAATGACTGTTGAAACATGAGATTCTTCAGTTCTTTTAGCAAACCAACCATCCCATGAGAAAGCTGTACCAGCTGCAAATGAAACTAATAAATCATCAGTACCCAACATGGATCCAAATCCTGCACAAGCAAATGATAAAACAACATAAAATGCTAAGAATGATTCTCTATCAATTAAACCTGCATTATGTGCATATTTTATAGAGCGTCTACCAACCCATCCGATAAAAGCACCCAAGATACAACCAAAGATACATTCATATAAGATTGTAACACAAATCCAATCTTTAACAATTTCTTTAGCGTTGCCTGCATGAATAACTAAATTTATACCTAAATAAATAAAAGGGAATGCCATACCATCATTACAACCAGATTCTGCAGTTAATAAATTTCTTAAATGACCTGGAACTCTTTTAGCAAATTTACCTTTACCAACAACAGCAGCAGCTAAAACAGGATCTGTTGCAGTAACACAAGCTGAAACAACTAAACTTTCAGAGAAATTTAAACCTGGAATAACAATCCAAACAAATAACCCAACAATTAACCAACCTGCAGTCATAACAGGTACTAATAACATTGTAACTGAAAGCCAATGTTTAAGCATATATTTTTTAGGTAATTCCACAGCAACTGCAAAAATTTGTAAACATAATACAATTCTTGATAATTCTAAAGTAATATAATCTGTATTCCCCCAAGTTGTTGGAGCAAACCAATTTAGACAATGAGGTCCAACGATTAATCCAACTATAGCAGCAACAGTAGCTTCACCAATATATAATTTTTCCTTCACAAATAATGAAATAAGTGAAAAAACAGCAGAGAAAACACCAACCACCGCATAAGCGATATGAGCTTTATCAACCTTGTAGATGTTAGTAAGATGATATACCCAAAGATCAGAACCACAAACTTAATGCTATAGACATATGAATTCTTTAGCTTTCTTACATACCCTTAGATGTTCCCATACAGCCATAATATATCTCTATATTCTGAACTATTTTCGATATAGAAAGATCATAAAAGATATGTTTGAATACTTCTTGCTTATGCTTTGTTTTTTTTTTTACATATTATGCTAAATTCGAAATTTTTGTGACTGATTACATAAGTGAATCTGCCTAGAAACTTATTAGCGCTAGGCAGAGCTGGGCAGAGCTAGGCAGATGAGAATATTTTAGTCAGGGTTCAGTTCTACCTGGGGCGTAACGGAGCATCAGCCCAGTGTTCAGCCCAGTAGCCAGCGCCAAGACCCTTGAAAAGAGCAATTTGCACTGGTGGAAGATAAAAATTTAAACGGAGAAATGAAAAATTCAATGCTGCGCAGGTCAGCGCTTAGTCAGTGCTTAGGCGGAAACGATTGTTTGAACTCCCACGAATTTTTTAGTTTTCTATTGTGAATTGTGGATTCTGGAGATTTGAGATAACAATTGGTTTGAAAATGCGTGGATGTGATTGACTCATGGGGAAACTTGAAGAGTAATTGATTAAGATAGGACGTACTCTCAGAACTTATTGAATAAGTATATATACCACAGATTCTCTATTCATAATATCAATTGATACACAAAAGTCAAAATAATATACCATTAACAATGTCTACTAAACCAATTGTCCTTAGATTAGGTACTGTTAGATATGCTCAAGAAGCATGGAAAGAATTAGAAAAAGTTGCCACTGTTATTGTATCAGAATCAAAAAACCGTGAAGAATTCATCAAAGATCTTCAAACTAAATATTCTCAAGTTCAACATATTACAAGAACTTTTGATTCTGCTAATGAAACTGGTCTTTTCGATAAAGAATTGATTCAACATTTACCAAAATCACTTATTTCAATTAGTCATAATGGTGCTGGTTATGATCAAATTTCTGCTCCTGAATTAATTGAACGTAAAATTCAATTATCAAATGTTCCAGAAATTGTTGATAATGCTACTGCTGATAATCATGTTTTCTTATTATTAGGCGCTTTAAGAAATTTTGGTCATGGTCGTCAAAATTTATTAGCTGGCGAATGGCCTTCAAAAGGCAATGCATCTGGTGCTCCAATTGGTCATGATCCACAAGGGAAAGTTGTTGGTATTGTTGGTCTTGGAGGTATTGGACGTACAATTCTTAAAAGATTACAACCTTTTGGATTTGAAAAATTTATTTATCATAATAGAAATAGATTACCTGAGGATTTAGAAGGTGGTGCTGAATATGTTTCATTAGATGAATTATTATCAACATCAGATATCATATCAATTAATATTCCATTAAGTCCAAAGACAAAACATTTTTTCAATGAAGAAAAATTTTCCAAGATGAAAAAAGGTGTTGTTATTGTTAATACAGCTCGTGGTGGTGTCATTGATGAAACTGCATTTATTAAATATTTAACAAATGGTACAGTTAGATCAGCAGGTCTTGATGTTTTGGAAAATGAACCAAATGTTAACAAAGAATTAATTAGTTTACCAAATGTTTTAGCCTTACCTCACATGGGTACTCATACTGTGGAAACTGTTAAAGCTATGGAAGAACATGTTGTTAAGAATGTTGAAAATGTTATCAAGACTGGTAAAGTGATTTCATTAGTTCCAGAACATAAAAATATTGATTTTACCAAGTGATATAACTAACGTATATATAAAATAATATAGAGTGTTACTGATCATTGATGACTGATCGTATTGATAAAAAAGATAATCAAATGTGGGATACGGATGCGTCCCATTGAATAATTGTAGCCACTCAGAGCCATGAATAATAGATTAATTATAACCAGTGACCCATGGGCCATCGCTAAACCAAGACATAAACCCGGTAAAGGAAGGATATGAATAGACAATGACCACTGAATGGTCCTATGTTCTCTGCCTAACCTTCCACTAGACTGGCTATTCCCTGCCTATATCACCTTTCTGGCCATGCCCTCTACCCTCTGACTACCCACTGACTCATCACCACAGATCTGTTTACTTTTTACACCTTCAACTAAATAAATTAATTAAAATTCCAAGCTCCCATTCGCTTTTCCTCGGATCCAAAAGAAAAGTCACCATTTAAAATTTAAAAAAAAAACTTTTCTTTGCGCGATGAAAAAAAAAAAATTATCGGCATAAAAATATTTGATACTTAAATAAAGAAATTTATCTTTTATATCACAAATTTATAAAATTTGTTGTTGTTGATTCTGGATCTAGCTTAAATTATTCATCAAATTGAATTCGTCTTTCATCAAATCTTTCATTACTTTCATATACAATTCATACCATTCCATACCATTCCCCAAAATATTGAACATTTCACTATAATTACGTCCCATTAAGATTTCCGATATTTCATATACCATCATTCAAACTAAATAAAAAAAAAAGATCTATAATACATCAAAAACTATTAAACTAAAAGAAATATAACAAGTTTTAGTTTAATTATCAATCATATATATCAAAAGAATTCATAAATGCCATTATCAACAGAAACATCAAAAATATTTCAAATGCCACCACCAACTCCTCCAACAAATTCAAATGAAGCAACAATCAATAATAATAATACCAAAATTCAAAATAACTTAATAAATAATAATAATAATAATGATTCAATAGAAATTGATTATGAAGCATTACCTGAAACTGCAACATTAGGTGCTCAATTAGCTGCGGGAGCATTTGCTGGTATAATGGAACATTCAATAATGTTCCCAGTTGATGCAATTAAAACTCGTATGCAATCTTTTAATACTACAACTGTTTATACTGGTGTCTTAAATGCTATAACGAGAATTAGTTCTACTGAAGGTTCAATGGCACTTTGGAGAGGTATTAATTCAATGGTTTTAGGTGCTGGTCCTGCACATGCTGTTTATTTTGCAACTTATGAATATGTCAAGAAAAATTTAATTGATGATGAAAATCAAACAAATCATCATCCAATTAAAACTGCATTTGCTGGGTCATGTGCTACAGTTGCAGCAGATGCATTAATGAATCCATTTGATACTTTAAAACAAAGAATGCAATTAGGTTCATCAAATCATTCAAATTCTATGTTTCAATTGGCAAAATTTATGTATAAAAATGAAGGTTTCAAGAGTTTTTATTATTCTTATCCAACAACAATAAGTATGAATATACCATTTGCTGCATTAAATTTTATGATTTATGAAAGTTCAACAAAATTATTTAATCCACAAAATAATTATGATCCAATAGTACATTGTTTTTGTGGTGCATTATCTGGTGCTACAGGTGCTGCATTAACAACTCCATTAGATTGTATAAAGACTTTATTACAAATTAGAGGTGAATCCAAAAATATTGATGTTAGAAATTCAAACACTTTAACAAAAGCTGCAAGAACTATTTATCAACTAAATGGTATGTCTGGATTTTGGAGAGGTTTAAAACCAAGAATTATTGCAAATGTTCCATCAACTGCAATTTCTTGGACTGCTTATGAAATGGCTAAACATTTTTTACTTGATTAAGAAAGAACTACAATTTAATATTTTTATCAAGTAATTGTGTTTCATCTCTAGTTTCAAAACATCAACTAATGAATTTATGAAAACAAAACAATTCATCAAACATCAAACATTAAACATTTTTTCATGAATCAGATTCTATATCATTTGTATTCTGATTAAATTTTAATTTGCATATATACCAAACCCCATCAAAACTGAGTGTTTTTCCATTTATCAACTTCTAATGAAAATAAAGATCATATCAAACGTTTTATCATCATTTTATCTTTTATTTTCCCATTTTTTATGTGTTTTCTTCAAGTTTTCCAAAAGTCTTTTTAATGACCCATATATTGTTTTTTAAAAATAGTTCTTTTATATAGTACTCTAATGAATGTACATAGATCATCGTTTTTCAATATAATAGTATAATAATGATATTACCAAAATTGTAGATCACTCTTGTTGATTAACTTTGAATAGCATTTGTTAGTGCAACTGCTTTGGCAACTCTAACTAATTCATTTGGTTGTTTAGCTAATTTTTGAGCAACAAATGAAAACAATACACATGAACCAAGGAATCCTAATAAGTTGAAGAATGCTTTTCTGGAATATGATTTTTCTTCTTCTTCTGTTCTGAACGATTGAAATATTCTTCTTATACTTGGTAACTTCATTGTGGTTGGTTTTGTCGTTGATGATATGGGTTCTGAAGGTATGATCAAGGTTTAAATCTCAATTATTTTCAGCGAATTTGAACCACAAATCACCAGAATATCACCAAAACACCAAAACACTAAAGTCTAGCTAGTATGAATATGACAAAAAGATAAAAAGAAAGATGTCCCACTAAAATAATCGGTATCGGGTTCTATGAACAAGTCACAGTCTGTATATTGCACTCAACAGCCCACCACTGAATAGTAAGTGGACCAACTGCCCGTGAAGCCTCCCATAACCAGCCTAGACTGGTTTGATTTCTTATGGCAACACCCAAGCGTTTCCACGCCAGGAATCTCTCAAGAGATCTAGACAGAGAATCACAAGTACTCTCTGCCCAAGTTGGACAGTGCGAACCACCGAATTTCCCACCTGCGTTGTGTTTGTCTACTGAGTCTACTCCAAAGAGAATCCTCCTTTTGTAGGCAGGTAAATACAGACTTTAATGGGACAGTCTACCCACCAGGCCAAAGAGCCAAAGGAGGGCACACTTTGAATTGGCAGAACAGCCCAGTGGCGTTTGGCGGAAAACTGGTAGGGCCACCACACCGCCCGCGAATTCTGTAGATAGGTGAAAGGTGTGTAAAAATTACACATTATATATGGAGATAAAGGGAATTGAATTTTATACTTTATCATCATCACTTGTAAGCTAATTAAGGGAGTAACTAGTTTGCAAGATGAGTGGTGAATACATTGATGAGAAAGAGGCTGGTCCTGTTCAGAATGATGCGGTGTTACAACAACAATTGAAGAAAAAAGATGCTTTAATGAAGAAATTTTATTTACCATTCTTTATAATGGGTATTATTACATTATGGTATAGAGGTGTTTTCCAAATGAATTGTCATAATAATAACCATGAATTTAATGAACTTGTCGATAATCATAATGATATTAGTATAACACCTAATTCAAATTTTGAGAAAGATTATACTAAAACTTTTGAAATTCAATTACCAATTATTTATGATGATCTAATTCATCAACAAACTATATTGAATCATAGTTTTGGTAACTCTTGGGGTGTTCCAGCTAAAACAAGTTTTAAACCTGATATTGATTCATCAAAATTCAATCGAGTTGTTCTTAATTTGGAAACTTGGGTTGATGGTGTTCAATATGATAGATTAGCTCATGTTTTCATTGATGATATTCCTGTGTGGAGAACTTCCACTGTGGAACCAGGTAATAGTTTAGTTTATTCAGAATCTTCAAAAGATGTTTCTAAATATTTAAGTCTTTTCCAAAAAGATGAAATTGATGTCACTTTCCAATTGGATAATTTGGTTAGAGGTAATTTAAATGGAGCTTTCAATACAACTTTATCCATCTTGTATTATTATCAAAAAGAACATATAGATTTAACTGATCCTGCTTCATATTTCCAAATTTCAAATAGACCTGCTCAAAGGATTTCCAAAATTCATAATGTGAAACCAAATAAAACTCCATTATTATATTATCCAAGTGATAAATTAGATTTTACAATTCCAATTATTAATTCAAATACAACAAATTTAAAATTAAATTTATACACATCAGGTAATGCAGCTGAAGAATTTTGGTATTCAAATGTATTGGATCAATACAAGAATAAATTTTCAAATCATGGTCATAGTTTATTAGGTCATGGTCCAGTTCGTGTGGTTAATGTTTATTTAGATGGTATTAAGATCAGTTCTACTGCACCAGAACCAATAATTTTTTCAGGTGGGATTTCACCATCTTTATGGAAACCAATAATTGGTGTTAATGCATTTGATATTAAACCTTTAGAAATTGATTTAACTTCATTTTTACCAAACTTATGGGAAAATGGTGGGAAATTAGAAATTGAAATTACAAATGGTGAAGAACTTGGTAAAGTTGCACAAAATTGGATCACAGCTGTTGATTTATTACATTGGGAATCCAGTGAAATTGAATCAAGTTTTGGTGAAGTTGAACGTTTTGATAATTCATCAAGTTATAAAGCATTTGCAATTGGTACTTCACCTTCAAATTTATTTCAAACTGTTGTTTCAAAACATTCATCTGAAATTTTCAGTAATTTAACTTTTAATTTATTCAATGGTACTCAATTACCAATTAAATTACATACAATTTCAGATGCAAGCTTTACAAATTTCCAAGCTTATAGTAATTATGGTGATTCTCAATTAGTCACATCAGTTACTTCAAATGGATTTAAATCTGAAATTATTAAAGATGATGAAGTAATTGCTAAATTAACAAAATCAAAGGTTTTCCCATTATATATAACTTTATTAACTGAACCTGTTATTAATTATGATATCTCTTATGATGTTAATATTACTCATGCTTATCAAAATGATATTAAAATTGATGATCAAAGAGTTTATCATGTTAAATCTGTTCAAAATGGTACTTCAAGTTTTACATTATCTCCAAAGGGGAATCATGGATTTGGTAGTACTGAACAAAACTATACTGCTCATTTAAAGGAACCTTTCCCAAAAGTTCATGTAAAAGATCATGTTATTGCTATTAATGGTTCACTTGTTAATACATCTGAATCTGATTTTAACAACCAAGCCTTAGAAAGTATTGAATCAGTCGATGCTTCAGAATTTCAAATGATTGTTCAAGAAATTCAAAGATTGGTTAAAAATGATGAACTTTCTTCAGACTTGGCTCAATATTTATTAAGATCTTTGAAGACTCATCAAGAAACAATGGAATCTAGAAAGAATGTTGTTAGGGAAAGTATAAATGGATTTGATGGTCCTTTGCCTAATATAGGTAGTCGCCATTGACCAGTGTACAGATTTAATGGATGATAATTAGGTATATAATTATCTTTTGATATATAATATAATGTGATTTGTTTTTTTCAAGTGATAAATTGCAAAATGTAGTTCTTCTATAAGTGATCTAATAGTTCCTACTACTTAGTTCCGAGATTTTTGGGTCGGTGAAAAAAAATCAACTCCAAACTTAACCAACGCCTAATCAACCTGGTTCATCAAACTATAACGAAGTCCATACATTCAAGCTTATTAACTGTTAAAATGTTCAGACCAGTGTTAAATCAAACGACTCGAGATGTGAGTCGGAGAATGCAATCTACAAAGTCCAATCCATTCGAAGCATTCGCTGCTCAGCTCAATAACAACAAGAATAAACCAAGATCAACCACATCAAGATCTAGAAATGATAAACAAGATACCTCTGGTTTTAATAAAGATGTCATGAAAGGGCTTCTATCTGGTGTTGGTGAAAAAAATCTGGATTCCAAGCCAAAGCGTGACAATAACAACAAAAATAATAATAATAGATTCAATAATGATAGATTCAGTAGTGATAGATTCAATAATAATAGATTCAACAATAATAGATTCAACAATAAAAGAGATGACATTCAAAGATCAGGTCAAGATAAACCAAGATTCAATACTGGTGATATCCCAAGAGCACAAAATAATAATACAAACTCAAATCCAGCTGATGATTTAGCGGCATTTTCTAGTTTTTTGAGTGGTGCTAATAAGAGCCCAGCTTCAAATGGTAAAAATCGAACATTTGATAGAAATGATAATATCAGAGGAAATCTTGGTACTAATCAAGATAATCAACCAAGAAGATTTCAAAACTTTGAAAGAGGAAACGATAATATTAGAAATTCTCCTAGATTCAATCAAAATAATAGAAATGATTTCCAACGTAATGATACAAAACAATCAAAACCATGGAGAAGAAATGAACCACAAGAACCAGAGATACCAAAATGGGAATATGGTACGGATTTAGAGAAAGATTATATGAATCAAGTATTGAAAACTGTTTATGAAACACACCCAGAAGGTAATATTAAATTTATTTCTGAAAATGGTGATATTGAAGATAGTACAATATTAAGATACTTTGATATAGTACCACAGGGGAAAGTTATGGGTATTGTTAATATTCAAGAAGATGAAATAACTAAAGAAAAAATTGCAGTCATTAAATATTTTGAAAGAGTTTCCAAGATTAAACAATTTTCTGATGAACGTGCAAAAGAATTAACTGAACAATTTGGTAGAACTAAAGTAAGTAAAAGAAAAGATCAAAATGTTAAACATGTTAAAGTTACTTGGGAAATTTCTCAAAGTGATTTAGATAATCAAAAGACAAATGAAATTAATGGTCATTTAAGTAAAGGTCATAAACTCCAGATTGTTATTGGTGAAAAAAGAGGAATGAATAGACGTGTTTTTGATGATGATATCAAAGATAAAGAAATTGATGAAGATGCTGAAATTGATGAAATGGAAGAAATTGAAGAAGAGATTCAATTAAATGATTTAGAAGAGAGAAGAAGAAATAAAGTTTTAGATCAAATTAAGTTAATTTTCAACGAAAAGGCAACAATAGAAGTTAAAGGTCAACTTTCAAAACGTATTTCAATAACTGCAACACCACTTGAAAAACAAAGTGATAAGAAAGGAGATGTTAAAAATGATAAAGATGCTAAAAAATTAGCGAGACAAGAAAAAGAAAGACAAAGATTAGAGAAAAAAAAAGCTAAAGAAGAAGAAAAAAAGAAAAGAGCTGCTGAATTCTTACAATCCATAGAAAACTAATGAGACAAATGATAGTAAACGTACATACATTACAAATTCATACTTGTACATAATATACATATCTAGTAATGATTTCGTTAAATTTCGTAAACGATGACACCACCTATAAGTTTTGCAGGATCTGAAATTGATCTTTGATAATTATAATATGGGGCTCCCACGATAAGCTTTCCGTAAGTTGAGGTTAAAGAATGACCATATCCAATATAATCACCACCTTCATTACCAAATGCTATGTCTTTCAAAATTGTACGAGCATGATCAGGATTAAACAATTTCGTGAATTCGATTTTGAAAATTGCACCATATGCTAAATATCTTGGAGCTGAAATGTATAAATCCTCATCTTGAATAACCATATTATAACCAAATTTGGCAAATGAGTGTTTTGATGAAATGTCTAATGTTACCTTGTTGATGAATTTTATATTAGAACCTTGAATTTTGTAGGCGTATACAGCACCACATGAAATACATGTTCCTTCCGAATACGCATGTGCACCAACTATAAGGTACTCTTGTCCCTCATATTCAACAACTTTAATGAAATTAGACCCAAATCTATGAGATTCTTCAGATGTTTTTCTTTTAATAGGAAGACCATCTATCTTATCCAAGAATATTGAATGTTTGAAAACACCATCATGATCGAAAAGAAGCACTATACCTAATCCAGAAGCACTTGTAAATATCAGATCTCTGCTTACTGCAACTTTCGTACCGAATTGTTCATATCCACTTTTTAGTTTATAAAGTTTTGGTAAATATAACTTGTTGTAGATTAATTCATCCATATCAATTATACTCCCAAGTCTACCTTCTAACAAAAACAACGAGAGACGTTTACCTGATAAAATCTGTATAAATCCCCTTTGTGGTGCACCGTCGTCACTATGGGGAGAGCTGATAATTATATCTGGTATGTTGTCACCATCAAAATCATAAGTTTCGATTGATACGCCTTCTTGCTTTCTACCACGAGACCCATAACTTGATGATGAAGTGAAGTCACTGATTGTCAATAGTTTGGTATTTCCTGAGAAAAGATGTATTGTTGAAGTTCCCGGTTCTGTAACGAGTAAAAAATCCTGACCTAATAATGAATACTTATAAACACCAGATCCAAATCTATGAGCAGTTTCAAAAGGTTTTCTAGGAATATTTGGTAACAGCTTGAAATTTTCAATTGTACTTATTCCTTGTTCGAATTCACTCAATGCCATAACGTATACTGATCCTGACCCTTCTTCATTTGGTGCACCAACAGCAAATGCAGGTGCATTATTCAATAATTTTTCACCAAAAGTCAAAGAAGATCCAAAGTTTGATAAGGATATCATTGGTGTTAAGAACGTACCTTCTGTCTTGATAATATTGGAGCTGAAACTAACTGATTCGGGTATTATAGCACCACAAAGTGACCATGGATCTTTTGATACTCCATTAGTAAACCATGAGTTCAGATTTGGTAAGCATCTAATGATTGAAGATGTTATTTCTTCTAGCCCACCGAGATAATATGTTTCCAGTACATCATCTAGTAGTGGTGACCTTTTGACATATGGAGTACCAGCGGTGTCCGCCAATGCTATCTCTGTATTCAAAGCTGCTTGCCCACTAGCCATACAATATTTTAATGTTGTTTCTTGTATATAAATACCAGCCGTTCTGAAAATTTCAAGAACCTCTTTCTTTGGATACTCCCAATCTAGTTGATATAATGAATAATCTTTTATTTTGAGAACATGTAAGAAGTCTCCACCAGTATCTAGAAAGGAATGTGCACTTTCTATATCACCATCAAAATCCATAGCTGCTAACATTTTTAATAATCCTTGGTCCAGCCGTATTGAGTGCCATGACGAGTCAGTAACTTGGTGTGTAAATATACCATACAAAAATGCTTTAAGTTTGAAACCATCTTCATCTTCGTTTATCGAACTCTTTCCGTACTTATGATTGTAATAATCTATAGCGTGGGCTAGATATGGAGGCCAATGGGCAAACTCACTGGCATTTGGATTATTACCACAATTGTAGAATGCATCTGGGAAGAAAGCACCGGCGAGAAAGTAAGTATCATAGTCTTTCACGTCATCGGGTAGATTTTGAAATATCCTAGAAGCCAAAGTCAAATGTATACTTAATAAAAGTTAGTTTTATGCTCATTTGCCTATCAAATTCATATACTCACGCAACACCGCTACCGATGGTCAAATTAAGCAAGCCCAAGGAGCATGTAAGGAGCCATAACAATTTCATAAGTAAAATGGACACTTATTCATAAGCGAAAAGTACCCAAATGCTATCATCTATCAAGCACCGATATACCTTGCGCTCTTGCGCTTATTTTGTATTGATCTAACTTTACTGGATTAGTCGGAATTTTGATGTTTTGGTGTCAAGGAATCGGAATTGATAATTCCATACAAAAGCAAAAACAACACTTCACATGCCAGAGAGCCTGTCAAGCTACAAATAAATAACTATACGATACTAGGATACTAGGATCCCAAGTTTCCAATTCACCAAGCTCACAATGATCAAACCCTTACTACCCATGTATGTTCATGATGTCTTCCGTTTTGACTGACTCTCATACTAACCTGCTTTTTCTAGTTGGTTTATTCAGATATGTGGTTTGTGTAGTTTGATCTCCATTCTCATATCAATAGTTGGAATATATCTTCAGTTCAAAAATTATAGGAAACCATTTGTTCAAAGACTAATTGTTAGAATTCAATTAATTGTTCCTTTATTTGCTATAACGTGTTATATTTCTTTAAGATGGTTCCCATTATCAAAATTTGTTGAACCTTTTAAAGAAATTTATGAAGCTTTTGTCATTTACACATTCTTTTCATTATTAACACATCTTTTAGGTGGTGAAAGAAGATTAGTGGTACTGACTTCAGGTAGGTTACCTGTATCCCAACCTTGGCCTTTCAGTTTGATATTGCCAGCCGTTGATATATCAGATCCTTTCACATTGCTTACAATCAAAAGAGGTATCTTACAATATGTTTGGTTAAAACCGTTAATTTGTGCATTGACTGCTATTACTGAAGCATTTAATCTTTATAATTCAGGATCAAATGGATATTTTAATCCTTACTTTATCATCAACTTCATTTATAACGTCAGTGTTTCAGTATCACTATACGATTTGGCGCTATTCTGGAAATGTTTATATGGTGATTTAAGACCATTCAATCCATGGGGAAAATTCTTATGCGTTAAACTAATAATCTTTGCAAGTTATTGGCAAGGTGTATTATTAGGACTACTCAGTTGGTTTGGTGTCTTGAGAAATGAAAATTCAGATTCAAATAATACCTTAGGTTTTGCTATACAGAATGCATTATTATGTATTGAATTGATTGGTTTTGCCATCGGACACTGGTATTCATTTTCATACGCTGAATATAATGCGAGAACTCTACCAGGGTGTGCAAGATTAACCGTGGGTGCTGCTATAAGGGATGCATTTGGTATTGGTGATTTAGTTTATGATTTCAAAACAACATTCTCAGGTGATTCATATGATTATAGACAATTTGATTCTGTTGAAGCATTAATTGCTCATCCTGCATCAAGCTCAAGAATGGCAAGATTAAATGATGGGTTAAGATATACAGATTCAGGTAAACAAAAATATTGGTTACCTAACTCAAAAACTAACCCTTCTATAGGAAATCCACTACCTCATCTGAAAACACCATTGTTACAAAAGAAAAGTAGGGCCAACTCAATAACATCTTCACATGCATCAATCAGAGGCCTTTATCCGAACTCTATATTGACCGTCGATTCCAAAAATGAAGATGAATTAATACAACATCAACAAACACAACAATCTATATATAATTACAACACAATTGAAGAGGAGGCTGATGATAATGATAGAGATTTTGATCAAGATGAACAAATATTCGCAGACGCCAAAGCCAATTGTCCTTATGGGGATAAGAATTATCCAGTGATTTATGATACAGAAGCATATACATATTCACCTGCATTACAAAGACTAAGAGAGGAAGCAATGGCAAGACAGAGTATTGACAGTAATAGGTCATTTTGAAAACAGTGGCATCTTGCTGATTATGCTGCTGAATATTGCTTTATTGATTTTATAGGAGTTAATCGATTTATTTATGGGTATTTTATATAACTTTGTAGAAATTCAAGTACCTATGTTTATATACAAACCCGAACACCACTATGATGAATATTGTTGATCTAGAAATTTCTTCTCACTGGTGTCAAACAGTGTGAATCTGAATGAAAGTCTACAGAGTCGCAATAAAGGGCTATAAAAATATAATTAGACAATATGGATGATTCTGAATTGAATGCTATTAGAGCTGCTCGTTTACAAGAGCTACAGAAAAATGCTGGTCAAGGTAGCGGCGGACAAGAAAAAGCTTCTCAACAGTACGTTATTTGAAATATTTCACCAACATAAAAAACTTCAAGAATAAAATACTAACCAGGAGCTAGAGAACAAAGTTTATCTGCTGCATTAGATCAAGTTTTGGAACCAGAAGCACGTGCCAGATTATCAAGAGTGAATTTAGTTAGACCAGATAGAGCTAAAGCTGTTGAACAATATATTATTAGATTGGCACAATCTGGTCAAATTAGAAGAAAATTAGATGAAGAAAGTATAGTGGAGATCTTGAATGGTATTGCAAGAGATCAAAACAAACAAAATGAAACAAAGATAGTGGTATGTTGAATCTGACAGTATTCCATGATATATTATTAAATATTTACTAACGAAATATTATTTTAGTTTTCAAGAAAAGAAATTGCAGATGATGATGAGGATGATGATGATTTCTTTGATTAATTAATGGTGTATACCGTATAAGTATTTATTGTACAATATATTTCAGTCATTTAATAGGTTATTATTGATAACATAATTTTGTAGCTATGATCAGCTATAGAGTCGGGTCGGAAGACTAGTATAAATATAGATATTTGAAATTTCATGAAAGCGCCTTATGAAAACTCATAATTAATTTTAATAGTACTAGAATGCACTATAGTGAAGTACTACAGTAGTACTAGATACTTGAATTAAGTTGAGAGTCAAACCACCACAAGATATCCAGAATCAAGCGCCTCCATTTAAGGAATGTCCATCGGATCAAACGACAAGCTCGATATCTTATCTTCAAAATCCGTATCCGTCATTCAAAAACTTGTTGATCCTTCCCTCTTCCCTCTCCAATTATCTTATCATGGGCTTTGATCGCGCTATGCTTCTTTTAGCAAAATAAGCGGCACACAAATCTGGCTAAGCGCGCTCCAAACTTTAATCCACAAAAAAACCGGAAGTATTAACTCTGATAAGATTTTGATGTGGGCGTATATTAGCTGTGTATTTAAACGCTGGTTATTGTCAATATTCATCATGGGATAACAATTACTCAAAAACCTCATTATCTCAAATCCCCAGAAACAACTACAATATGTCGCTACATCCATTCGATTCAATCACTGATGCAGAAATCAGATTAACAACAAAGTTGGTCAAAGACTTGAACAAAAACGCCAAAATCCACTTTACTCAATTAGATAGATTAGAACCACCAAAGAAAGATGCTTTGAAATATCTTGATGCTGAAAAAAATGGTAGACCATTACCTCAAATCCCAAGAAAGACTTTTGTCTATTACTATTTGAATAGTCAAATGCCCTTGTATAAGGCGCTTGTTAATGTCACTTATGGTCATATTATTGCTAATGAACCAATCTTGAAAAAAGGTGTTATTGGTCCATTATTACCAGAAGATCTATTAGACACTGAAATTGCTGTATTGGAAAATCCAGCTACCAAAGCTGAAATTGCCAAATTAAATTTACCAGACAATATCAAAGTTTGTTGTGATACCTGGATGTATGGTACAGATAGTGATGATATTGATCGTCCTTTGGTTCAAGGTTATGTGTATCTAAAATTGGATCATCCAGATGCAAACCATTATTCATTACCTGTTAAGTTTTCTCCTGTTATTGAATTATTAACCGGAAAATTTGTTAGAATGGATTATTTACCTGCTGGTGTTGATGAGAAAACAGTTGCTACTCAACCATGGAAACAAGTTGAGCCTGTTGAATATCATCCTTCTTTATCGGGTGAAGTGGAAAGACCATTGAAACCTTTAATTGTTCAACAACCAGAAGGTGCTTCATTCACTGTTGAAGGATCTAAAATAAAATGGCAAGGTTGGGAATTCAGAGTCTCTACAAACGTTCGTGAAGGTTTTGCTATTTATGATGTTTATTTTAAAGGTCGTTCTTTATTTTATAGAATGTCATTAAATGAAATGACTGTTCCATATGGTGATCCAAGAGCTCCTTATCATAGAAAACAAGCTTTTGATCTTGGTGATATTGGATTTGGTGTTAATGCAAATCAATTGAATTTAGGTTGTGATTGTCTTGGTGTTATTAAATATTTAGATACTTTAGGTATTAATCGTGAAGGTGAACCTTGGCTATTAACAAACACAGTTTGTATGCATGAACAAGATTATGGTATTTTATACAAACATTTAAACTATAGAAATAGCCACGCTGTTGTCACAAGAAGAAGAGAATTTGTTGTTCAAACAATCGCTACTGTTGGTAATTATGAATATATTGTTAATTTTGTTTTTGATCAAGCTGGTGCAATTACTGTTCAAGTTAGAGCTACTGGTATTTTATCTACTATGCCAATTGATGATGGTGTTGATGTTCCATGGGGTACTAAAGTTGGCCCTGGTGTTATGGCTGCGTATCATCAACATTTATTATCTTTTAGATTTGACTGTAGATTGGATGGTGATGAGAATACTGCAGTTTATGATGATTATGTTCCAATGGAATTAGATGATAAACTAAATAAATATGGTGTTGGTTATGTTCAAAAGAGAACTATTTTGGAGAAATCTGGTTATATTGAGCAATCACCATTCACAAATAGAGCTTATAAAGTTATCAATGAAAACAGTATCAATAAAATTACAGGTAAACCTGTTGGTTATAAATTTGAAATGCCAGCTAAACAAATGTTGATTGCTAGACCTGAATCATATAACTACAAAAGAGCTACATATTCTACACAACAATTCTGGGTTACAAAACATGAAGATGATAGAAACTATGCAGCTGGTGATTTAACAAATCAAAGTACTGAAGATACCGGGTTATATAAATGGGCTAATGGTGAAGAAGATATTAGAAACAAAAACTTAATTGTCTGGCCAACTTTAGCATTAACACATCCACCAGTTACAGAACAATTCCCAGTTATGCCATCTGATTTCATGCAATTCTTAGTTACACCATCTTCATTCTTTGAAAAAAATCCAGCTTTAGATGTTCCATTAGCTACTAATTCATTTAACAAATCCAAGTATTTTGAAGAGAAGAGTTCTGGTGACAAGTCTTGTTGCAAAACCACACTTTAATATTAGTTAGCAATTGTTCGATTTGTATAATAAATTGGTATATTAAAATGGCTTATATATTTAGATTAAAAGTAAACAGTAGAATATTAATTTGTACGATTGTGACTTTGTGGCATTTAATTATCCAGTAAAAACACGTCTAGCCCCCGATTACCCAATCCGGTAATCTTCAAATGGAGTCTTCCGCGAATTCAAATGTTAAGGATCACAAATTGTGATATATAAACATAAACAAAAAATTACAAAGGCAAATGATGTTTTGAATTTCATTTCAACTCAATTATTATCATCAAAACACAAAACACGATCAATTGTTGTTATTAAGTCAATCAAAATGTTATCAGCTTTCCAAAGATTAACTGTTACTCAATCCGCTCCAGTCTTAAGAGCTTCATTCTCTTCAACTGTTCCAGCTTTCAAAGATGTTGCCGCCAGTACTAAAAAGACTAAAAAGAACAAAAAACGTATGTTATTAGGATTAATTGAGCTGAATTATATGTGTTATCAGAACTTTCTATAAGATCTGGTAGTCATAGATCCAAGATTTCCATTTCAACACATATTTCAAGACTTCGATTTTTTCAAAACTAGAATACTAACATTCAACTATAGCTTATAAGGGTTTAACAACTGTCTACTCCTTTTTCATTTCTGATTTTTATAAACAAAACGAATTAGAATTTAAAAATAAGACATTCGCTGAAAAGAATGAACTTGTTTCCAAAGCTTGGAAGAACTTAACTCCTTCAGAAAAGTTACCTTATGAAAAAAAACACTCTGCTGATAAACAAAGATATTTTAATGAAAAATCAGCTTATGAAGCCACTTTACCACCAAAAAGACCAAAATCTACTTTCCTTGCATTTGCAGCTGATATCAGAGATTCAATTGTTAAAGCAAATCCAACTGCAACTCAACAAGAAATTGCCGTTCTCTCTGGTAAAGAATGGAATGCTTTAGCTGAATCTAAAAAACAAGCTTATAAGGATGTTTACAATAAGGAACTTGCTGAATGGAACTCCAAATACGGTAAACAAGCTACTGCTTAATCTATTTCATAAATTTTATCTGAAGTTTAATGAAGATTTGGATCTATTTTTTTATCAAAAAACGGTTTTATAATTATATGTACCATTACAAGTTTACTCGATTTTTTTATATACGATATTAAATATTATTTTAAAATTTATGAATTGTAGACATGATCTTATTTACACATCACAGATCATATACCGCAGCTAATTATATATACTCTGACTTAATATTCTGATCGTCTGCATTGTTGAGGAAAAAATTATACATGACTCAAGAACTCTAAAGCAATAAAATGTACATCATTAATTGCACTCTATTTTGGAATATATAATATATTTAAACTTGTAAGAAATAAATAATTGAATAAATATATATGAAACTAAATCGAATTCATATCTATAAATTGATTCATTCTATGATTAACCAATATAAAATCCAACAAAGCAATTTTCCAACATTCTTTCAAAATTAACCCAACTATGATATTTATTAAACAAAGAAGTACCATCTCTTCCAGCACATTTCATAATTTCTTCAATACCACCAGGATGGAATTTAACATAAGGAGTTATATTATAAACTTTACCTTTTAATACAGTCCAACAATCATTTTGAGATTTATGATTTTTTAATAATTCTTTTGAAACTTTTAATGGGAATTCATTTGGAAATATACCTCTTAAATTTTGTCCTGAAGAATTTAAACGAGCCCAATCTAATGGAGAACAACCAGGTTCTAAACCAACTTTTTTTCGAGCACCTTGTGAAGAAGAACCACCAGCTCTTTGTGCAGAATTTATACTTGGAAATGAAGCATTTGAAGATGAAGGAGCCATCCCAGGCGGTATTCTTCCTGGTAATCCACCAGGTCTTGTTATAGGGTTTGAATTTGGAGGTGCTAAATGTCCTCTAGATCTTTCTTGAGATGATAAAGTTGAAACAGGAGGTATTACTCGAATATTATGGAAACCTGATTGAGATGATGGCGCTCTATTAACTGCATTTTTTGTTGATGGAGAGGTTGATTGGTTGGCTTTGCGTTGAGCTTCTAGTCTTGCTTGTATTGGGTTCTTGGGTACCTTAAACTCTTCCATGGTGTATATAATGCCAATATATTAGCTTTCTAGAGTTCCCGCCATAGAATCTATAAAACCGTTAAAGTAATAATAATAAAGTAATAATAAAGTAATAATAAAATCTAATGAAATGTTGTTCTTACCAATATTATCGATATCACGTTTATATCTCTCATATCATGTGACCATTCCGTTATAAGCCCTACACCACCGCTTTTCAATTTGCCACTAAATTATTATAAAAAAATAAACAAGCATGACATCATTTTGAAACTACTGATTAAGCTGTTCTCCAGAGTCCAAGCTTCAAATTAATCAAGGATTCATTCAAGAGTGATACGAGAATCTTCCAAGTTTTTACCAGCATTAACTTTCACAACCTGCCCATACAAACAACAACCACTCAACTTCTGCAAACACACGTACAAAATTCAAACAATAACAGATTTTTTAATTCTCACACAGTTTAAAACTTCCCAACGGCACAGTGCACACTTTCCATTTTACACTCAGTCATTCTTTGAAAAACAAAATTCCCAAAAGTTGGAGAAAATCCAAATTCATAAAAATTTACACCGTTTGAAAAGATAACAAATTTACTAAAAAACTCTAAACACGATTTTTACACTCTAGAATATAGCAAGAAGTGGAATTTTAATAGCTCAACAAATTTATTGCTTTAAATTCAATTAACTGGCTGCTGCTTTGAAAATATCTGGCTATAATATTTAATACACCTTACCGCTCTGTTTATTTAGTCCTTCTGCTGGTGTTTTTAAGATCCCTTGCGTATTGAATCAATATAAGCCCACTTTGAAAAAGAAGCTGTTGAAGATAATATAAATAGCTTTCAAGTGTTGTTAGTGAATGTCATTTATTGATAATATATTCAAATTCACCGATAAGTTATTAGGAAATACACCACAACAAGTTATTAGAATATCAAGAGAAGATTATCTTTGGTCAATATCATCCAATTTCGTTCATTATTTATATTTAAAACATTGGAAATACGTGTCAAATAATCAAAAACAAACATTATTAATAACTTCTTCATTAAGTCTTGTCTCTTTATACATCTTAGCTCCAACATTCATTCAACTTTTCCAATCACAAGAAACTATAGATAAAATGTTTAGTTCCAAAAGACAAGATAAATTCACCACCGGATTAATCAACACAAGAAATGATTGTTTTGCCAATAGTTCAATCCAAGCATTTGCTGCCTTACCAGGTCTTGATGTTTATTTGAATGACATCCTTAAGCAATATAAATTATTAACAAAATTACCAATCAACTCTAAAGGTTTGGAATTACCTCAATTACCATTACATGAAGCTTTAGCTAAAATTGTTTATGAATTACAAGAAACTATATTACAAGAACATTATGTTTCAGTTTGGCCTTTTTTACAAGTTATTGAAAAAATATTCAATTCAAAAATTTCAACAAATCAAAATGATGCACATGAATTAGTTCAATTAATTTTAGAAACTTTAGATAATGAAAATACAAAATTTAAAAGATTTGTTAAAAATAATAATTTGAATTTTGTCATACCCGAACTTCCTTTTAATGGTCTTTTGGCTGATCAATTAACTTGTCTATCATGTTTAAATTCATCAAAACCAAGTTTCCATCCATTTGCTGTCTTATCTTTAGCTGTTCCTCAAGGTCCATATATTACATTACAAGAAATGATGAAGAAAAATGAAGTTGAAACTATAAATGGTTATAATTGTTTAAGATGTAAAATTTCTGCAATTTTAAAAGTTGAAAGAGAAAATCAAACAAATCATGATCCTTCATTAGTTTCAAGATTAATTAAAAAGGAAAACAAAATAAGTATAAATGATGACCTGCCCGAAGAATTGAGTAAATTTATTTCAAATTATTCATATAATGGATTTGTTACTGAAAAATTACAATCAACAATTGTTAAAAAGACACTTGTTGTTAGAGCACCAAAATTGTTAACTGTTCATTTATCAAGATCAATGTTTACAGGAACTCAAGTTACAAGAAATGGTTGTAGAGTTGGATTTGAAGATGTTTTAGCTGTTAATGTTGATGAAGTTTTAAATAAAGCTTATCATAAAAAGCAAAAAATAGCAAAAAAATTGAAAAAACAACCATCAGTAATAAATGAAACCGTCATCAAAAAAGTTGAACAAGATGATGATGACGATGATGAAGATGATGATGATGAAAATGACGCAGATGATGATGATGATGGAGAAGATGAAGAAGATGAAGATATTGATGGTTATGATGAAGATCGTAATGAACCTCAACAATTGGCAAGAATTCATTCAAAAGTTTTAACTCAACATGAAGAATCTGTTTCAGAAACTGGTGAATCTGAAAATACAACCACTACTACAACAAATCAAGATCAATTTTCTCAAAATTCTCAAACTCAATCTGATAATACTTCACCAGATACTGATGAACATCCAAATTCTGATGATGAAAATAATCAAGATGTTGCAGATGATGATAGTGATAGTGATATTGAAGATCATGAATTAAATGCCTCAAAAGAAACTGTTAAATTTAGATTAAGAGCTATGATTAGACATACAGGTACACATAACGCTGGTCATTATGAATGTTATCGTCATAAACCTGCATTTGTTAAAGATATGCAAACAGATTCTATTGTAAATGCATCACCATTGATCAATTTTGGTGAAGATATTCCAACATCTGAACAAACTCCAGAAGTTGTCGTTGCACCAAATGAAGAACCTTTAGAAGTTCCAACGAGTCCTGCTACAAATGGTGCTTCGCTCAATGGTAATTCACCAAATGGTGGGAACACTGGTGGTATTTCAAGAAGAAGATCAACAAGATTAAGAAGATTAAGTGAAATTCCACCAACTACAAGTCTTTCACCAAATGGTAATGCTAATGGTCAAGGTGGGGACGTTTCAAGATCATCAATCACTGATAATGAAGATGCTACAACAACAGATAATGAAGATGGTTCACATTTCAGTCGTTTTAGATCTAAATTGGGAAGTTTTGTATCTAGATCACGTCGTCCATCTATAAGTATGTCATCAACTTCAAATGTTGGATCTCGTCGTGGTTCAGTTGCAAATATTGCACAACCAATGTCACAAACTAATTCAATTTCAAATACAAGTGCACCATTATCAGAATTACAAGAAGGTTTCCAAGAATTACAATTAAGTTCTGAAGCTAATAGTAGGAAACATAATAAAAGATTTAAAAAAATTTCTACTGTTGCTAAGTTCCCATTTTGGAGAATTTCTGATACAAGAGTTCAAGAAGTTAAGAAATTTGATGTTTTAAAAGAAACTCAAGCTGTTTATATGATTTATTATGAAAGAGTTTAAATCTTATCCACTCGTTCAAGTGATTATAAAATTGAGAACCTTCAAACAAAATATACCTAGAATTAATAATACCTACATATTCACGTACTATATATATGACACCAATTAAATGTAATAATGAAATAGTGTTACCTGTAGTTAATGGAGTATTCATTTTGACACTAGTTATGTTTCTGCTGATCTTCGATTAAGATTATTTGTAATACAAACTACATCTACCTGCGTACTGAATCAATAAATACCCTATTTATTACTATTACAATGTTTTAATATACAAAATGTACCCACTATTATACAAATTAAATTATTAGCCCTGAGATCAATTGATAACGACAACTAAATCACCAGATTCAACCATATCACCATTAACATGAAGGATTTTTAAAACTTTACCAGATTTAGTTGCATTAACAACCATTTCTGTTTTCATAGCTTCAACAACAACTAATCCATCACCTTCTTTAACTGTATCACCAACTTTAACTAATGGTTTCCAGAATCTACCATTATATTCTGAATAAACTAATTCAGCATCTTCTGGATATTGTTCTTCAGCTTCTTGTTTATTTGCACCATTTTTTTCTAAATCTTCATTTGCAACTTGAATTAATTTAGCAAATTCAGCAGCTTTTTCACCTTTTTGATTTTTTTCAAATTCTCTAATTGATTCAATATTCTTATCAATCCATCTTAAATATTCTTCATGATCGAAAACACTTTCTTCATAATCAACTTTGAATTGACCATGTTTAGCATCTTCAGTAAATTTATCTAATTCTTCTTCACTAACTGGATAGAATTCAACTTGATCGAATGGTGTCAATAACCATGGATGTTCTGATGAATGTTCACCTAATTTTAATTTATCCCAGATTGGAATGGTACGACCAACTAATTGATAACCACCTGGTGAATCCATAGCATAGATACACATGTACATACCACCAATACCAACAACACCATTTGCAGTATAAGTTCTTGATGGATTATATTTTGATCCTAATAATCTTTGACGAGGATCTAATGGAGTAGCACATGGAGCACCTAAGAAAACATCACCAAGACCTAAGACTAAATATCTTGCACTGTATAACATATCTCTGACATCTTCACGAGAAATATCATTAACATCAGCAATGAAGTCAACATTGTTTGGTAACCATGGGGCTTCTGAACGAATTGTTTCTTGATAACGAGTAACACAATCTAATGTTTTCTTATCTTCGAAAGCCATTGGTAATTTGAAAACTTTTGATTTAATTTTCCATTTGTTTTCAAATATTAACTCACGTTCATAAGCAATCAAAGTTTCAATTAATGATGATTGATCAATCAAATAACCATCATATTCAATCAAAACAGATCTAACACCTTGTGACATTTCAATAATACCAACTGTATGATGTAAATCAACCATTTCAATTAAACGATTGATTCTATAAGAAATATTCAAATCCATTAATTCACCATATTCTAATAATATGTAACGATCACCAGCTTGACGATAAGTGGCTAAAGGTGAATTATCGAAAGCTTTGAAAGTAGCAAGAACTGGATTTTCTGGTTTTGATAAGACTAAATCACCAGATAATGATGGATATGAACCTTTGAAAGATTCAATGGTTTCATCCTGAGTAATTTTCAAAGATCTAGCAGCATTATAAGAAACTGGAACAAATTTAATCAAATCACCTGGTTTAACTTGACCAATTTTCCACATTTCAGCATCAGCAACAACAGCTTGACAAACAAAACCACCTAATGAAGGACCATCACAAGTTAAAATAACTGGTTCATCACCAGTGAAGTTAATAGCACCCAAGGAATAGACATAATCATGTTGATTTGATGGATGAAGACCAGCTTCACCACCATCAGCTCTAGCCCATTTTGGTTTTGGACCAATTAATCTAACACCAAATCTATTGGAGTTATAATGAACTTTCCATTGTTCAGAGAAAAATTCATCAACTGATTCTGGTTTGAAATAATCTGGGGAACCATGAGGACCACAAGTAACACCAACAGTCCATTCTTTTGTTTCAAAAGCTGGAATCAATTCTTTTGGTAAAGAAACTGGTTCAGATTCTGGTGCTGGTAATGTATTACCATCTAAATATGGTTGACCAACGAATAAAACATCACCTAATTTCAAAACTCTACCATTGTAGCCACCCATGTTACCTAAAGCAAAAGTAGATCTTGAACCTAAGTATTCACTAACATCAATACCATTTCTAATAGCTAAATAAGCTCTTGAACCTTTAGTCAATTTACCGATAGCTAATTTATCACCTCTCTTAATATGGAGTGGTTCCCATTGTTTAACAACATCATTGTTAATCTTAGATTCAACTTCACCACCAGTAATAGCAATAATAGCATCAGTATGGAATTGAATAGTTGGACCATTCAAAGTGATTTCAATAGCAGGGGAAGCATTAGCATTACCAACAATCTTATTAGCCAATCTGAAAGAATAGTTATCCATAGGACCTGAAGGTGGAACACCAATTCTCCAATAACCAACTCTCCCTGGATAATCTTGAACAGTAGTGTAAGCACCAGGTGATAAAATTTCAAAAGCATTGGCTCTGTAATCATATGAATCTAAAATTTTGGTATGCATTTTAGCTTCTTCAAACATTTTAGAATTACCAACAGATCTCAAATAATCTAAATTAGTGATACAACCATAAACTGTAGTTTCATCTAAAGCTTTTTGTAATAATTTTAAAGCTTCAGCACGATCTTTACCATGAACAATAATTTTAGCTAAAGTTGGATCATATTCTGCAGAAACAACAGTACCCTTTTTAACCCAAGTATCGACTCTTGCCCATTCTGGAAAACTAACATCAGTTAATTGACCTGGTGATGGTCTGAAATCTTTAACTGGATTTTCAGCATATAATCTAGCTTCCATTGAAGCACCAGTAACTGTAATAACTTGTTTTGAAAAATCTGGAGAATCATTAGCTGCAATTTTCAACATCCATTCAACAAGATCTAAACCTGTAACAGCTTCTGTGATTGGATGTTCAACTTGTAAACGGGCATTAACTTCTAAAAAGAAAAATTCATCTCTTTTTTCTTCATAAATAAATTCAACAGTACCTGCACACTTATAATTCATTGAACTACCTAATTGTTCAGCAGCTTTTCTCATTTTTTGTCTTGTAGATTCTGGTAAGTTTGGAGCTGGAGTTTCTTCAATAATCTTTTGGTTACGACGTTGTAAAGAACAATCACGTTCACCTAATGCAATAGCATGACCAAACCCATCACCAAACATTTGAATTTCAACATGTCTAGCATTTTCAACAAATCTTTCCAAGAAGACACCAGCATCACCAAAATAAGCTTTACCTTGATGTTGAACAGTTTCAAAAGAATTTGGTAAATCATCTAATAAATCAACTTTTTGTAAACCAATACCACCACCACCGGCAGTTGATTTTAACATAACTTTAACTGAAGTTTCAGGATCATTTGATAAACCTAATTTTTTAGCAAATTCAACAGCTTCTGAAACATCTGAAATTAAACCTGAACCTGGAACTAATGGAACACCAGCTTTTTCTGCAATTTCTCTAGCTGAATGTTTTAAACCTAATTTTCTAATAGAATCACCTGAAGGACCAACAAATACAATGCCTTCTTTTTCACATCTATCAGCAAAATCAGCATTTTCTGAAAGGAACCCATAACCTGGGATAATAGCTTCGGCTTTTGAATCTTTAGCAGCCTTGATAACTTTTTCAATGTTAATATAAGTTTCAGCTGCTGAATCACCATGTAATGGTAATGCAATATCAGAATCTAAAACATGTTGAGAATATTGATCAGGATCTGAATAAATAGAAACAGCAGTAATTCCCATTTTTTTCAAAGTTTTAATGATACGAACTGCAATTTCACCTCTATTGGCAACTAAAACTGTATTGAAAGGTTTTTTAGCAGGGCTTGATTTAGAAGTTTCTTGAATATAATTCTTCCAACCACCAAATGAAGTAATATCAGTAGTACCTTTTTGTAAATAACCATATTCTTCACAAATAAAAGATTTAACCCATTCACCATCTTCTAATTCAACAGATCCGATACCTAAAGGTTGTGGAACCATTGAGATAAAAGTACCAAAGTTTTCTAATGGGACTGAATAAACTTCTAATTGAATTTTTTCACCAGATTCAGTAACTCTTCTTAAACCTGGTTTAGCAACTGGACCAACTTTTGGTAATGCATATAATTTATAATGTTTAGAAGTTTTGATAGATTTTATTAAAGTTGCATTGACTTTCTCTAATTGCCAATGTAAATCCATACCTTTCAAATGAGCACCAACAACGGCTAATTTAATAGATTGAGATAAATCAGGTTTTGGAACTGATAATTCATCACCTAGCAATGATTTAGATTTAGTAGCACCTAATGGCCTTTGTTCTGGAGTGAATGCAATTTTCAAATATTTATTAGCTAAATCTAATAAAGCATAATCTGTGAATTTTTGTGCAATTAAAGTAACACCATTTGGTAATCCATCAGGTCTAAATCCAGCAGGTAATGCTAAAGCAGCCATATCAGCTAAATTAACAAAATTTGTCCAAGTACCTTGATAAGAGTTAACAACAACTGGTTCTTTAGCAAGATCATCAAAAGTTGGATTTAATGGACAAGTTGGAACAGCTAAAACATCGATACCTTTTAATAATTGACGAACTTTTTGTAAGATACCTTGTCTTTTGTATTCATATTTAAAAGCATCTGCAGCACTAAATTTTGTTGCAGTTTTAATGATTCCAATAACGGTTGGATCTAAAGAATCTTCTGGTGGGTTTGTAGATAAGAAATCCTTTGTAGCTGCATATCTTTCAGCAACCCAAGGACCTTCATAAAGACATTTAGCTAAATCTAAAAGATCAGTGAAATCAATTTTAACAATCTCAGCACCTGTTGCTTTCAAATTTTCAATAGCCTTGTTGTATAATTTTGGATTTTCAGTTTCACCATACCATGGTAAATTTTCTGGAATTGCAATTTTTGGAGTTTTACCAAATGATTGTAATGGATTTGAAGGTAATGATCTTGAATATTCATCATTTAATGGATCAGGTTTTGCCATTATTGAAAAACATAATTGGGCATCACTTAAATTTAATGAAAAAATTGATGGAGCATCTAATGATTTACAAGCTGGTACAACACCATTTGTTGAGAAAACACCTAATGAAGGTTTTAATCCAATTAAATTGTTTAAAGCAGCTGGAACTCTACCAGAACCTGCTGTATCAGTTCCTAAGGCAATTGGTACAATACCTCTTGCAACAACATTCGCAGAACCTGCACTTGAACCCCCAGAGACATGTTTATCACTAAAAGCACATGGAGTTTTACCATAAGGAGATCTTACACCTACTAAACCAGTAGCAAATTGATCTAAATTGGTTTTACCAATGACAATAGCACCTTGATCTTTCAATAATTTGACAACAAATGCATCTTTTTCTGGTGTATAAGCAAATGAAGGACAAGCAGCTGTTGTTTCAAAATCTTTAGCATCGATATTATCTTTAACGGCTATTGGAACCCCATATAATTTAAGTTCTTCTTTATGTAGTTTTGATTGTAATATTTGCCATTGGTGTTTAATGTTTTCTTCTGAAGCTAAAGAAATCCAAGCAGGATCTTGTGGAGCAGAGTTTTGTGATTTTAATAGTTGTAATAATTGATCTAATGAATCATCTGGAGTTGAGTTTTTATGGAAATCTATCCAATCTTTAGCAGTCCATCCTATGTAAGACATGATATGATAAGAATAAGTAGTTAATGAACAACTAAAGAATAGATGAAGCGCTTTGTTGGGAAGACATGATTTATGGATGATGAGGAACCCTTGGAGTAATTTATATGACTTAGAACATTATTCAAGTTGATCTAGTAAATTGCAATCAGTATATCCAATCAGCCAATGATTGATCGTGATAAAGGTCGTGCTTATTCAGATTTGTTTTTTGTATGGGAAATTATTTTTTTTTTATCTTCGCCGGATTCTAAAAATTATCTGGCGTTTTGGCGATTTTAGCACAGAATCCTCACGAATTTTTGGCGTGTTAGGCAACAGGCTCATCTCCCGCGGTGACAATATTACGTATTGTAGGAGCAAAGTGTAGTGTGAGTTTGGGAGTTTGAACTGATTATGTAGTGCTGTTGACGTTGATTGTTCTTCTCCGTGTGTTGTAGGTTGACGTAGCTGTTGTAGGCTCAAGTTAAATACGCCGCTATATATAGATCAAATAATTGAACGATCGCTACAATTGAACTAGGTCGACGTGGATTGATATCAGAATATCATTAGCTAATGAAATATAAGCTGGTATAACTCTTGTGTCTACTAGATTAACAATAGAAAATAAAAGTCTCTTCTCCGCACCTTCCAGCACTTCGTTTGTTAATTATCATCACAAATATCAATAACAAGTTGTACCTATCGTACAAAATCTCAAATTATAACGGTGACACAATCTTGATAACGGGCCGTACCGAAAATTAACGACTTAGTTAACAGTGCACGGCCGGGTTATGGGATGGCTTTTAATTATTATTTATTGATACTACTTCGCTGTCCACTATTAGAGAGTATACATTGGCTACGTACCATATAATAGCACATATATACCAACTTGGATCATTGGAGCTGTACAATTCATGCGCATGTTATTCTGTTATACCAATCAATTGATCATTTACTACAAAGAAGCGATACCGTCTTTCAGGTAGCTGCTGCTATAGAGTACCAGCTTCATTACTACGTCTTATAAGGCAACACTATATAATTTTGTGTTTATATGTTAAGAATGAAAGCTTGATCATCGTATAAACAGAACTTCATGAATATCTTATGAATTGTAAATTGTATGACGACTGCAGACGATTGCGCCTGCTTATTGGTATATACCATCACCTCACACTTTATAATACCCAGTGACTCCTTAATTGTATTATATTTGAACTTTCAATTATCAGACGTTGTTGGGCTAGTTATTCCATATATACTGGTCGTTATACATACAACGGTACTATCGAATCATAACTTGTATGATATATGGATTGGAACGTCATATATACGTACTGTGCAGAGCTTCTAGGAAATCGCTGCGAATGCTTAATATATGTTTAGACCTCACAATACTCAAATGGATATAGTATTATTGAATACCTTTTATAAAATAGATTCGTATATTGTTAATAGTTAATAGATTTATTGATTAATCATCGGTAATCATCGGCTAAATACCCAACTCGGTCTTATTTCCTCGTCTTCCCGATTAGGAAATAGTTCCCATTCGAGCTATTATTAATACTATAGTAAAATTAAAATTTATGCACATTTTTTGACTTTAATGTTTTGACTTGAAAAAAAAGATACTTGGACATCTGCTTAATCATTGTCTTGAAAATTGAAGTATACAATAACTTGACTGAAGGTTTTAAAAGGAACTCATATTGAAAACTTGGCTTTAATTTCACTTGGAAATACTACGTTGGTTAAGTTTGCATTGTCAAAAAATTTTATGATCTTCAACTTTAATTAACCGTTCATTCTCGAAAATATTTATTAATTTATATCATCAATACAATTCACAATCAACTCCCATAATTGAATTCAGGTGTATATATTCAATTAAAACATGTCAACAATAAACTCCTCGAGTGATTCTAGTTATTACGAGGCTAATAGCTCTCCACCATCACCACCTCAAAATCCACAACCATTTACAGGTCATAATAATCAATCAAAAGAATCTGTTGAAACTTTTAAACCACAAAGAAGAAGATCCATTAGTTCATTAGATCCAAATGATAAAAGTTTTGTATCAAGTTTGAAAAAAACCATATCACATTCTTCATCAAATAGACCAAGTGAAGAAAATTCAACAAATTATAAAGATTATTCTGCAAAAAATTTATATGGTGAAGATTTAGATGCTAATGAAATTGAATTGAAAAGAACTCAAACAAAAGCAACTATTATAAACACACTAGAAGAAAGAGTAGCAAATGAATATCAAGATTCAAAAGAACAAGATATAGAAGCTTATCAACCAGACACAACAAATCAAGAACAAAGATCTCATAGATCAAAATCAATCTATTCACAAGTTGATAGAGAAGAAGCATTACCAACATTAAATGATGGTGTAGAATTTCAAGAAATTGATCCAGAATTAGTTACATGGGATGGTGATGATGATCCACAAAATCCAAGAAATTGGTCATCCCAAAAAAAATGGATTAGTATTGCAGTTGTTTCATTTTATACCCTTTTATCACCATTTGCTTCAACAATGTTATCACCTGCAGTTTCATCAATTTCCCAGGAATTTGGTAATACAAATGAAACAATTTCTGCATTAATGGTTTCAATTTTCATTTTAGCATGGGCTTTAATCCCGCCATTTGTTGCACCATTAAGTGAAATGTATGGACGTAAAATTGTTCTTGATGTATCAATTTGGGTCTTGATGGCTTTTAATATTGGTTGTGCAGTGAGTCAAACAACAACGCAAATGATTGTTTGTAGATTTTTTGCAGGTGTTGGTGGTGCTGCATCAATTGTTATTGGTGCAGGTACAATTTCTGATACAATGGATGTTCAAGAACGTGGATTAGCAATGTCAATTTATAGTTTAGGACCTACAATGGGACCATGTATGAGTGCATTAATTGCAGGTTATATTGTGGAATATGCATCATGGAGATGGTGTTTTTGGGTCTTGGTTATATTTAATGGTGTTATTGGTGTTTTAGGTAATATTTTTTTAAGAGAAACTTATGCACCAGTTTTATTGAAAAGAAAAGCTTCAAAATTAAGAAAATTAACTGGTAATGAAAATTTACATTCATTATATGAAATTGCTACAGGTGAAACAACATTTGATAAATTTTATGTTAATTTAAGTCGTCCAATTTTATTACTTTGTACACATCCAATGGTTTTCGGATTAGGTATTTTCATGGCTATTGGTTATGGATGTCTTTATATATTAATTGTTACATTTCCAGCAGTTTGGGGTCAAATTTATGGATTTAATAAAGGTTCAACAGGATTAATGTATTTAACATTTTTAATTGGTTATTTAATTGGTATTATTTTTTTCAATCAAAGTGCTAAATATGTTTTAAATAAATTAATTGCCAAAAATAATGGAGTAGCTAAACCAGAATTTAGATTACCATTATTATTATTTAGTGGTGTTACATTACCAATGGGATTATTTTGGTATGGATGGGGTGCAGAACATCAATTACATTATATGTTTACCGCAGTTGGAGCATCAATTTTTGCATTTGGAGTTATTGCAATTTTTTATTGTATTCAAAATTATTTAATTGATATGAATCCAAGATTCGCAGCAAGTTCTATAGCAGCAGCATCAATTTTTAGATCATTTTTAGGTTTTGCATTCCCATTATTTGCACCTGAAATGTTTAGATCATTAGGTTATGGATGGGGTTGTTCAGTTTTTGGATTTATTGCATTAGCAACAGGTATTCCATTCCCATTATTTGTTATATTATATGGTGAAAAATTAAGAATTTGGGCAAATAAAAGAATTGAAAGATCTCAAGCTAAAAGAGATGCTAAAAATTTAGCAAGATTGAAAAAAATTCAAGAAAGACAATTAAATGAAAAAAAACCTGTTAATGAAAAAGAAGTAGGTAATGTTAGTTCACAATCATCATGAATATGATCATCTCCAATATTACCAATATCATTTTTAATATATTCAACAAATAAAGAGTTTAGCTTCTGTATAATACGTTAGTTATATAACACAATTTTAATAATTTAATACACATTAATAACATAATCAAAAATGAGCCATATCAGATGGTTGTAGTGTAACAGCGCTAAGCAATTGTGAATCCATATATCAACAAACCAATATTGATCTCTTTGTAAGGCGCAGTTTATCAACTATATATTGTTGGCAGATAATATGGTGGGGTATTTATAATCAACACAGCGGTAATCTACTAAAAATGAACATCCATTAACCTAATCTATAAAGTCTTGATGTTCTTTGTTTTGTTTATTTGTTGTGTATACTTGGCTATATTGCGTGCTACAGTAAAACTTATCAATTGGCATTGGATTCTATCAGTAAACGATTGAATTATAATCCTTACTTACCGCCTTGGTGATAACATATAACTAAACGTCATTGGGAGTTCAAAGATTGACACATATTGCAAGTCACAAGATATAAAGATGATCATTTCTTTTTCATGCAATTGCATAGTCTATTAAACAATCATATGTAACCAACCTGGAGTTTATCTATACTTAGTCATTTTAACCAAAGCGGGATGGCCAAGAATAGCAATTTCAAAGATACATCTTTAGATGATAATCAATGTATCACAGCCTAATATATATACTATCCTTTAATGTTCGACCGGTAATTGTAAAGACTTCTAGGTTATCTCGGATGGTTCTAGAATCGTGGGTCCTTATCCTATAATTAATTTTGTGCCAGGTGCCACGGTTAAAACTGATTATATATAAAGTACACCATACATGTGTTGATATTATGTAGCTTGACACATTATTAATATTAAGATTATATAGGCTATTTGGAGACGATAGATTGACATTGTACAGTCACTATTATTATATGACGTGAATTTGATCCTATATATAATGGTCTATCAATAGCCAGGTAAGAATACATACGTTGTGGTGTTGATTGTGGTCGTGAGACCAATATTTGTTCCGCGATCACCACTTATCTACAATCTACAATTTGATAAAATGCCAATACCATTAAAGGCCAAGAAGCTGGAATAAAAAGTAAGCAAAAACGTGGTCAATAAGCTATACAACCATATACCCAAGCTATTTAGGGTATGGAACAACACAGCAATAGTAAAGCAGCCAACGGTTAACCATCTGACAATGTCTATTAATATGAGTGATTAGACACAATCTCACCACCATGTTTATTATTCTCATTCAATATGAGCTGATATTTTATAAGGAAACGATTTTACTGTACTAACTAAAAAGTGAAAACCCCTGGTTCGCGACACATGTGACAAGAATTTTACGACCTATTTTTTACAGTGGGCACATGCGTCCCTTACCGATTTCCTTTTGGCTCACACTTTTAAACACGGTCAGTGGGTAATGGGTAACTTCTTGGTATTAGCAATTGGTTACTTGTTGGGCTAATAAAGGTATGAATTATGTTTGTTATGTTTGTCTTATAAATACAACATACAAGATTGTTATTGGTGTTGATATATTCCTGTTGTTTACGGGATTCTTCTCCATGCAAAAAGATTCTCGCAGAACCTCTTCTCCCAAAGCAGAAGTTCAAGATGAGTTGATCCAATTTCCCTTGCATGAATTGAAAATATGTAGTTTCCTATGCGGGGCTTACCGGTTCCATAAAGCCTGCAATTTTGAATTTTGATAAACAAATTCCTTTGATTGTCTTGACATTGTCTTTATGGAGAAATAGTCATGTCTATATAAATACAAAGCAATTCCCACTTTATCAAGATGTTGATCTTTCAAATACAATCTTGTTAATATTGTTTAGTTTCAATAAATAGTTCTTCAACAATAATCATTCATACTTCATATACATATATTCAATTGTAACTATAATTATCATTACTTATATTACATAGAAGAACTATTAGAAAGAAAGAAACATATACACTATTACTAGGGCGCTTAATTATTTATAATCAAATTAAACATAGAGAACAAAGAGAATACAAAGCTATATCATGTCTAGTTCTGAAGATGCAAAACTAAATCATGCTGCTACTATAGGAACTAAAGGAACTTATTCAAGTTCTGATGATGGTCAAACTTTTGATGCTTATAGAGAAACTATTGAAACAACTGAAAAATTCTTTAAAACTAATATTCAAGAAGGTTTATCTGAACAAACTGCTGATCAATTATTAAAACAATGGGGTGAAAATACTCTTGGTGATGATCAAAAAATTAATGTTGTTAAAATTATTGTTCGTCAATCTTGTAATGCTATGATTTTAGTGTTGATTATATCTATGGCTATTGCTTTAGGTATTAAAGATTGGATTTCTGGTGGTGTAATTGCCTTTGTTGTTGGTATTAACGTTGGTATTGGTTCTTTACAAGAGTATAAAGCTTCTAAAACTATGAATTCTTTAAAATCTTTATCTTCTCCAACTGCAAGAGCTATTAGAAATGGTGAATTGAAGACTATCCCAACAAAATTTGTTGTTCCAGGTGATGTTGTTTCTGTTAAAGTTGGTGATACAATTCCTGCAGATTTAAGAATTGTTGATTGTTTAAATTTTGAAACTGATGAAGCTTTATTAACTGGTGAATCTTTACCCGTGGCTAAAGAATTTGAAACTGTTTATCATGAAGAAATTGGTGTTGGTGATCGTTTAAATATGGCTTTTTCATCTTCAGTTGTTACAAAAGGTCGTGCTACTGGTATTGCAGTTAAAACTGGTTTACAAACTGAAATTGGTGAAATTGCTCAATCTTTAAAAAGTCAAAAAAAATCATTACATACTGATGATGATAATTCTGCATGGAAAAATTTCTTAATCTTGATTAAAGATGGTGTTGGTTCATTTTTAGGTACAACTGTTGGTACTCCATTATCAAGAAAATTATCAAAATTAGCTATTGGTTTATTTATTGTTGCAGTTTTATTTGCCATTATTGTTATGGCTACTCAAAAAATGGTTGTTCCAAGTGAAGTTGCAATTTATGCAATTTGTGTCGCTTTATCTATGATTCCATCTTCATTAGTTGTTGTTTTAACAATTACAATGAGTGCAGGTGCTAAAACTATGGTTCAAAGAAATGTTATTATTAGAAAATTAGATTCTTTAGAAGCTTTAGGTTCAATTAATGATATTTGTTCAGATAAAACTGGTACTTTAACTCAAGGTAAAATGTTGGTTAAAGCTGTTTGGGTTCCATCTTCTGGTACTTATAATGTTCATGATACTTCAGATCCTTTTAATCCAACAATTGGTACGCTATCATATTCTTCACAATCACCAAGTGAAAATTCAAAAGATCATTCTGAAAAACCTGATGAAACTAATGTTGATATTGAAAATTCATTTTTCCAAAATTGGTTATATTGTGCTACATTAGCTAATATTGCAACTGTTTTTAAAGATGAACATGGTGATTGGAAAGCTCATGGTGATCCAACTGAAATTGCTATTCAAGTTTTCGCTTATAGAAATGGATTACCAAGATCAGATTTAACAAAAGGTGATTTACCAAAATATAAACATATTAATGAATTCCCATTTGATTCTTCTGTTAAAAAAATGAGTGCAATTTATAATGAAGCTGGTAATGAAAAGGAAAATAAAGTTTATACAAAAGGTGCTGTGGAAAGAGTTTTACAATCTTGTAAAAATTGGTATGTAAATGGTGAATTAAAACCATTAACTGAAGAAGATCAAACTTCAATTGAAGAAAATATGAATAGTTTATCTGGTGAAGGTTTAAGAGTTTTAGCATTTGCAACTAAAACAATTCCAATTGATCATGATACTACAAATCGTGATACAATTGAATCTGATTTAACATTTTTAGGTTTAGTTGGTATTTATGATCCTCCAAGATTAGAATCCCTTGGTGCTGTTAAAAAATGTCATAAAGCTGGTATTAATGTTCATATGTTGACTGGTGATCATCCAGGTACTGCAAGAACAATTGCTCAAGAAGTTGGAATTTTACCACATAATTTATATCATTATGCTCAAGATGTTGTTGAAAGTATGGTTATGACTGCTAAACAATTTGATGATTTAACAGATGCACAAATTGATGAATTACCTGTTTTACCATTAGTTATTGCTCGTTGTGCTCCACAAACTAAAGTTCGTATGATTGATGCTTTACATCGTCGTAAAAAATTTTGTGCAATGACTGGTGATGGTGTTAATGATTCTCCAAGTTTGAAAAAAGCTGATGTTGGTATTGCTATGGGTATTGCAGGTTCAGATGTTGCAAAAGATGTTTCAGATATTGTTTTAAGTGATGATAATTTTGCTTCAATTATTAATGGTATTGAAGAAGGTAGAAGAATGAATGATAATATTCAAAAATTCGTTTTACAATTATTAGCTGAAAATGTTGCACAAGCTTTATATTTAATGATTGGTTTAGCATTTAAAGATGTTAATGGATTAAGTGTTTTCCCATTATCACCAGTTGAAGTTTTATGGATTATTGTTATTACTTCATGTTTCCCAGCTATGGGGTTAGGTTTAGAAAGAGCACAACCAGATGTTATGCATAAAGATCCAAAACCTTCAAAAGAATCTGTTTTTTCAAAAGAAATGCTTGTTGATTTACTTTGTTATGGATTTTGGATGGCAATTTGTTGTTTAGGTTGTTTTCTTGTTGTTACTTATGATTGGGGTAATGGAGAATTAGGTACTGATTGTAATAAAGAATATAGTGATTCATGTTATTATATTTTTAGATCAAGATCAGCTTCATTTGCTACAATGACTTGGTGTGCATTAGTTTTAGCTTGGGAAGTTATTGATATGAGAAGATCATTATTTGCAATGCAAGATGAAACAGAAACACCATATACTCAAGTTTTCAAAGATTTATGGTCAAATCAATTTTTATTTTGGTCAGTTGTTGGTGGGTTTATTTCAGTTTTCCCAGTTGTTTATATTCCAGTTATTAATAAAGTTGTGTTTTTACATGGACCAATTGGTAAAGAATGGGGGTTAGCATTTGCATTCACTATAGCATTTTGGATTGGATGTGAATTTTATAAATTTTTGAAGAGACAATATTTAAAGAAACAAACTGTTCATAATCCTGAACATGATTTAGAAAAGAAGAATCCATTTGATAAATATGCAAGTTTTTCAAGAGCTGGTACTATGCAACCAGGAGCATAAACATAAACATGTTCAATTTTAATTAATTTTATCATATACATATACAATTTTGGTATTATATCCTATACCACACACACACACATAATGCATTGAATTTTCATGATATTGTTTTATTAATAGTTTAATTAGATTTTTTTTATATATTATATAATTATAATACAATTTATTTTTGATTTTGAAAACCTTCTGTATTGTAGTCTATTCTATACTTCATTAAAATAATTTATAACTTGCATATTAAAATCTTTAGGATTATCTAAAAAGATATTATGACCTGCATTTTTAATTATAGTAAAATCATTTTCCACTTTATTCATTCCATTTAACTCATTAACTGCTTCAAATCCAGCTTGAACATTCATCCAATCAAATTGTCCATACATAATCATCACTGGAATCTTAACTTTATCTAAATTATCTAAAATTGGATCAAAACTTAATAAAGAATTATTAAACAAATTTTTAAACATCTTGAATGAATTATTTTTTTGATAAATTAATAAAATTGTATAAATTAAAAAAAAATTATTCAATTCTTTAGAATCAATCAGGGAATTTGTTGAACTTCTTGTTAATCTTGAACTTAAATATTTAGAAACTAATCTGACCCCCAGGGGACCTAACCATTTCAAGATATTAAATCCATAATTCATAACAAATTTAGGGATGAATCCTGATCTAAAATAATTTGAATCCTTAGGGTTTGAACTTATGATCCCCTGTGTTGACTTGTTATGTATTGATGAGATATTTCTTTCCATACCTAAAGGAGAAACTAAAATTAATTTTTCAATATGTTGTGGATATCTTAAACAATATTTAAATGATAAAAATCCACCAAATGAATGACCTAATAGATTTATTTTATTTAATCCATTGGTTTGTCTCCAATTTTCAATAGCTTCAATATAATAATTTTCTATTGATGTTATTGTTTTTGAAATTTGAATTAAATCTTGATCAACTTGATACCCAATTTTATCACCATTAGGTTCCAATTTCACTATAGATTCCAATGATTTAATATCTAATGGAGCCTTTTGGGATAATCCAATATCTGGTAAATCTATAGTATATAATTTTTGGAACCTTTGTGATAATTCAGTGAAATTTTTATGATAAAAAATTCCACTTGATGCAAAACCATGGATTAATAAAGTTGGTGTTTTGATTTGTGCTTTTGGGTTTATTATTTTAATTTCACCAAGTTTTGATACTATATTTGATTCAATTTTAGCATAGGGATCTATTTTTAATGATTCTAGAATTTCATTTTGATAATTTGTTAATGTTTTTCTAGGATTAAAGTCCAACGCCCATTTAAAGAATAAAGAAGTTGATGATAATAAACCTAATTCATAAGAGTTTTTTGATTTTTCAGATGATATTACCTTCTGTATTAACGTCTTTTGTTTTAAAGGTTTAAAACTCGTTGAGAAGGGTCTTATTGAGTATCTGAACATATTTGTTGATAATTCATGTTGATGGTTTTGTTTATCAACGGGTATTAATTTTTCGCCGGGATTACAAATATCAACATCAACAAATCTATTATAATCTATATAATTTTTATTTCTATAATACTTCTAGTACTTTTACTTCTATTAATCAGTCTTTCTGTATAAATGACTTGCACTTGCTTGGTTTGTTGAAAAGATCAAAGTTTCAGCAATCACAGTATTTGAACGTCTTGTAGTGGTATAAACAATCAAATCACTAATATCTTTAGCAATAAGTGGTTCAGTTCCCTGGTAAACTTTTTTAGCCTTCTCCAAATCACCAAAGAATCTTGTATTTGAAAATTCAGTCTCAACATTACCAGGATCAATTTCAATAACTCTTATCTTGGTATCAATTAATTCTTTTCTAAGGGAATGAGTAAAAGATCTTAGAGCAGCTTTTGTTGCACAATAAATACCACCACCTGGATAAGGATCTCTACCTGCAATTGAGCCTAATTGAACAATATCACCTGAATCTTTTTGTTTCATAATTGGTAGCACATGTTGAGTCATTGAAATCATTCCTAAGACATTAGTTTGAAACATTACATCTATATCTTCTTGCTTGATGGTACCAATTTTATCAACACCATGAGCTTTACCAGCGTTATTAATTAAGATATCAATATCTTGGAATTCTGTTGGTAATGATTGGAAAAATGATTCAATATCTTTTAAATTTGAAACATCTAATTGTTTAGTCAAGATTTTAATTTGGGGGAATTGAGTTGATAAATCTTTTTCCAAAGATTCTAATCTTTCAATTCTTCTTGCAGTTAAGATTAATTTAATTTCACCATTTGAAGCTTTTGCATAATCCCATGCAGTTGATTCACCAATACCAGCAGAAGCACCAGTGATTAAAATGATTTTGTTTGTTAATCTTTCAGCAGCTTGTGGACCAAATGACATATTGTGTTAATTTTTTATGTATTTGTTGATTGTGTTGTTGGTTAAAGAGAAGTTGTTCAATGAGACATATTTATATTTATATTGGGCATATGGAAACCCAAATCCGAGATTGAGATATCTTATCTATAGATCATCTTATTTATGGATTATATGAACATAGTATGAACATAGTTGGCAGTGGTTAGTAGCTGATGATGATGATGATGATTTACTAGATGACTAGATACTGAGAGTATGAGTAATATAATGTAGAACTGATTATACATGATTGTTTGATTATGATATTGTTTGATACCAGATACCAGTAGTAATAACACCATCGGATTTAGAGTCAGCAATACTATCTATATTACAATACTATATACTTTATAGTTGATGATATACTCTACTATTACACTATAGTACGCTGTCAGTTGTCGTACAAGATTCTTAAGGCTCAAGACTCAAGGCACCGGGTTTTAATTATACCTTATTGTTCTCTTGGTTTTTGTGTTTTTGTGTCTTTGTGTCTTTGTACGGGTTATACAGGGTGTGAATAGTAATACCTAGAATAGAGAATACTAAATATAACCATGAACACATCAACACTAATTCTATTCATATCCTTTGAATCTGTGAACTGATAACTAATAGCTATACTACTTTAAACATCATATGTCTTTCTAGTTTCCTTATACTTTAGTTATTTAGTGTACAAGTCTCGGGATCTCTCAGGTCCAATGGGATTGCTGTTTTTACCAATGCAATAATAAACTATAGACAATAATAAACTATAGTATAGTAAACAAGGTAAAATAAACACGTATAATTCAACTAAAACACTCATATCCCATCATAATCACTTCTTTATATTACAAGTACTACACATCAACTAATTCTCGCTTATATTCACTATTCTCTTTGGCCATCTTAATTCCCAGCTTAAATAAAAAATTTAATTTCACACTATAATTTTTTTTTTCAATAATAGAAATTTGAGAACGTTAAGAAAATATAAACAAATTAAACAATTTTTATAAGGAGATCTATAATTAATCGTTCATTACAAGAGACTCATATACCAAGGACCATTCCATTGAATGTTATATTGATCCTATTACACTGAAGTTCATCCAGAATAGTCATTAACTCATCACTTCACTATACAACACATACAATACATCACAATACAATACACTTATGAATCAATCAACATGTCAAATAATAAATCAATTGAAGAATTACAAGAATCAAAAATCAAATCTTTATTTAATGAAATAGATGTATATAAAACTGGTAAAATTGATTTGAAAACTTTACAATCTGCTTTAGATAAATCTGATCATCCATTAAAAAATAATAATGATGCTATTTTACAATTATTTAATTCCTTGGATCTCAAGAATGATAAATTTATAGATTATGAAGAATTTAAAACTTATTTTATTAAAGCTGAAGTACAAATCCTTAATGGGTTTAAAAAATTAGATTCAAATTCTGATGGGAAAATTAATTTACATGATTTAAATAAAATTTTACAAGAGAAGAATATTAATGAAAATGATAAATTTCAAAAATTTATTACTTTATTAACAAATGATGATCCTAAAGCCAACTACATAACATATGATCAATGGAGAGATTTCTTATTATTTGTTCCAAGATTAAACGGTTCAAGATTGAAAACTGCTTATGAATTCCTAAATTCAAATCATAACGTTGATTATAATTCAGAAGGTGATATCACCGTTTCAAATGATTTACTCAAAGGTTTAGGGTTTTTCCTTGCTGGTGGTCTTAGTGGTGTTGTTTCAAGAACTTGTACTGCACCTTTTGATCGTATAAAAGTTTTCCTTATTGCAAGAACTGATTTATCTTCAACTTTATTACACAAGAAACAATCATTAGCTAAGAATGAAATTCCCCTAGATAAGATAAAATCTCCTTTAATAAAAGCTGCAACTACTTTATATAGACAAGGTGGTCTTAGAGCTTTTTATGTTGGGAATGGTCTTAACGTGGCAAAAGTTTTCCCTGAATCTGCAATGAAATTTGGTTCTTTTGAATTTGCTAAAAAAATAATGTCAAATTTAGAAGGTGTCAAAGATACTTCTGAATTATCAAGATTTTCAACATATATTGCAGGTGGTCTTGGTGGTGTTTTTTCTCAATTTACCGTATATCCAGTTGATACTTTAAAATATAGAGTTCAATGTGCTCAATTAGATACAAAACTCCAGGGAAATAAATTATTATTCCAAACTGCTAAAAATATGTATAAAGAAGGTGGTTTAAAATTATTTTATAGAGGTGTGCTTGTCGGTGTTACTGGTATTTTCCCATATGCTGCTTTAGATTTAGGTACTTTCTCAGCAATGAAAAAATGGTATATCAATAAAGAAGCTAAAAAGCAAAATGTTTCACCTGATGATATTGTTATGAGTAATTTAATTGTCTTACCAATGGGTGCATTTTCAGGTACTGTGGGTGCTACAGTAGTGTATCCAATAAATTTATTAAGAACAAGATTACAAGCTCAAGGAACTTATGCACATCCATATAGATATACTGGGTTTAAAGATGTATTGTTTCAAACTATACAGAGAGAAGGTTATCCTGGATTATTTAAAGGTTTAGTACCAAATTTAGCAAAAGTTTGTCCTGCTGTTTCAATTAGTTATTTGATGTATGAAAATTTAAAAAGAGTAATGTCATTAGAATAATTAGTGTGTATATATATTTTAGGTTATTTCTATTGAAGAATAAAAAATTATGGGACCTATATCAACTGTTCTTAGTGGTATAATACTTATCTTGTCATTATCATAATCATTAATATCCATATTATCATTATCATCATCATTTAAAATCCAATCATCATTTAATTTAATATCTTTAGTTTCTAAAACAATCGTATAACTTAATTTATCATCATTTTGTAACCTAGGTTTTAAATTTCTAATTTTATTTAATAATGAATATAAATTTGATCTAAATTCATCATAAATAATTTTCCATGAAAGATTATTAAACCCTGTAATTCTATAACTAGTTAGTATTATGTTCAATATACTATATATGGATAAACTTACTCTTTATCATAATAATTTGTTGAAGTATGTAAAAATTCCATCAAATTTAAACTATATCGTTCTTTACTATCTCCAGTGTCAACATCATATATCACTAATGAAATTAATTTAATTTTTTTCTACAATAATGGTTAGCTATGGGTTCTAAGACTATCATAAGGTCTTACTTACAAAGCATAAATCATCCATTAAATCATTAATCAATCCATTATTCCAATTAATAACATCTGGATGTCTATTAAATGGACATTTTAAATTAAATGAATTTTTATATTCATATGATTCTTGGGGGTATATTCCACGTTCTTTTGTTATGATATTTATCCAAGTTATAAGAAATTGTTGAAATGTGAAATATAAATTGTTTGGTGTTAAATTTAAAGAACCTGATGAAGTTTTATTTGGTTTTATCAACATTGATTTGTGCTTATTGTGCTTGTTGATCATATTGGTTTAATATGAGTAGTAATTAAAATTTTGACATATAATATTAAAATCGCGGTACGCGCTTAATTATTTTAACCACAAATATTTTAAACAACAATCAACAAACATCAACAAAGGTATTCAAAAGGTATTCTTTCAAAAGGTATCCATCTTGCTACTTATTAAATGTCATAATGTCAAAGATCACAAGTATTGGTAAAGAAGATGTTCATAGAATCACTTCTGGTCAAGTTATCATAGATCTTTCCACTGCTGTTAAAGAATTATTAGAAAATAGTATTGATGCAAATTCTAAAAAAATTGAAATTATCTTCAAGAATTATGGTTTAGATTCAATTGAAATCATTGATGACGGTGATGGTATTGATGAATTAGATTTCCTTAATATTGCATTAAAACATACAACTTCTAAATTATCAAATTTTGAAGATTTAGATAATGTTGATACTTTGGGGTTTAGAGGTGAAGCTATAAATTCATTATGTTCTATATCAAATTTAAAAATCATAACTACAAAAACACCACCAAAAGCTCATGCTATTGAATATTTACCCAGTGGTGAAATTCATAAAAAAACTATATGTTCAAGATCAAAAGGTACTTCAATTATAATAACAAATTTATTTAATAATTTACCAGTTAGAAGAAAAGATTTCCAAAAAAATTTTAAAAAAGAATTTTCAAAATGTTTACAAAATTTATACTCTTATGCTTTAATTTCATTGAATTTAAAAATTATAGTGGCAAATATTACAATTAATGGTAAAAAAAATATTGTTTTACAAACTCAAGGTAATTCAATTTTAAAAAATAATATTATAAATGTATTTGGTTCAAATGGGATGTATGGTCTAATACCATTAGATTTTAACTTAGATTTAAATTCAAATAAATCAAAATTGAAAATTTTAAATCATTCCATAGATTATAACATTAAAATTAATGGATTTATATCAAAATGTTCATTTGGATTTGGTAGATCATCAATTGATCGTCAATATTTTTTTATAAATAATAGACCAGTTTCATTAACACATTTTGGTAAAGCTATAAATGAAGTTTATAAATCATTTAATCATTTACAATATCCAGTATTTATTTTAAATTTTGAAATAAATCCTCAATTTTTAGATTTAAACGTTACACCTGATAAAAAAATTATATTAATTCATAATGAAGATATAATTTTAGAAAAATTAAAACAAGAATTAATTAATTTTTATAATTTACAAGATTTAAGTCTTGTTAGAAATTCAACAAATCAACAAAGTTTAGATTTAAGAAGTTCCTCAATGATTGATGATGAAGAAGATGAAGACGTTAAACCTATACAATCATCTTTAATGACTAGTAGTTTTAGTTATAATGGGGAAGAAGTGGGTAATGATAATGATGTGAATGAATCTAAAAGAAAGATGGTTAATGAGATTTCACCTTTATCCAAAAGAAGGAAGATTGAAGAAGAGGAGGAAGAGGAAGGTGACGAAGAAGAGGAAGTAGAAGAAGTAGAAGAAGAAAACAATGAATTTGAAGAAGAAGAATTTGATGATATTATATCTGAAAATGATCAAGATAATAATGATGAAAACAAAAATCATAGCATAAATAATACTTCATCAAAACCTAAAACTAGACCATCAATTAGACAAAATTTACCAAATTTGAAAGAAAAATTTGATTTGAATAATCTTTCATCTTTTAGAAATAATCAAACATCATCAACATCACAACCACAACCATCAAACATCACGAAAAAATCAAAACAAAGTACTTTAGAACCAATTTTCATGAAGATTGGAGATAAAGAAATTATTGAAAATGGATATATTGATAAAAAAGGTACTCTGTCTTTTGAAAAATGTCATTGTGGATCTGGTCATTCAAAATCTGAACATCCTGATGAGGAGCAAGAGGGCGAGGATCATGAAGAAGAGGATGGAGTAGAACATATTGATCAAGATCATGAAGAGAATGAAAGTGAAATTTTAGAAATTGAAAACTCTTCAAAAAATAAGTTATTCGTTCCAGAAGATTATGATGAAATTAAGGAACCAAATAGTATTTCTCAAGAATTAATTGATGGAAATACAGGATTGGATTCAAATCATAGTATAGATGTTGATCAAGATTTAATAATTTCTGATCCAAGTACTATTAAATCAGAGTTTAATAATAGATTTTTAAACTCTAATGATAGACAAAAAAATGCATCAAGAAATTATGAACTTTTGGTTGATAGTATCGTTAACCCACCTAAAATTATAAATGAAGATGAAGAACAAAATCGTTTAAATACATTGAAAAATTTATCAATTGATAATATTGATGATCAAGAAGAATCAGAAAATAAATTAACTTTAACAGTTAGTAAAAAAGATTTTTTAGAAATGAAAATTATTGGACAATTTAATTTAGGTTTTATTCTTGTTATTAGACAAAATGATCTAAAACAAGATCTTTTCATTGTGGATCAACATGCATCTGATGAAAAATTTAATTTTGAAACTTTACAAAAAATTACAATATTTGATAGTCAACCATTAGTTGTACCTAAAAAAATTGAATTAAATGCATTAGATGAATTAACTATAATTGAAAATCAACAAGTTTTTGTTAAAAATGGATTTAAATTCGAAATTGATGAAGATGGTGAACCTGGTTCTCGTATAAAATTAATTTCTTTACCATTATCTAAAAAAACAGTTTTCGATGAAAATGATTTTAATGAATTAATTCATCTTATTAAAGAAAATCAAGGTAATACTGATTCAATTAGATGTTCTAAAATTAGATCAATGTTTGCAATGAGAGCTTGTCGTAAAAGTATAATGGTTGGTAAAAGTTTAAACACTAAAACAATGACAAAAGTTATTAGAAATTTAGGTCAATTAGATAAACCATGGGTAAGTAATCAACAAAAAAGAAAATCATTTGAAAGTTTTAAATACTAACATGTTAATTATAGAATTGTCCACATGGTCGTCCAACAATGCGTCATTTAATGGAACTTGAACAATGGAAACCATTTGATGATGATTATAGACTTTAAAAAAATAGAAAAATATGTTTATTTTACTAATGGTTTACGATTCTCCTTATGATTTTTATAATTTCTTGATATTTCGTAATAATTAAATATTTATGTGTATATATACAGATGATTCTAACCTCATTAATTTACAGGTTTCCAATATTGATCAATTTAATTCAGCTTCTAAATAAATTTTTAAAAGCTGCAAACATACCAGTTGCTTGTTGTGGGATTTCTGGGCGTGTTAAAGTTGAATAACCTCTTCTTTCTAATCTGTTTAATTTCTTAGCTGTTTTAGCATTATTTCTAGTACCTTGACCACGAACTGGAAGACCCATAGCATGTCTTAAACCAGCATATGAACCAATACGTCTTTTTAATTGAATATTTTCACGAACAATAGCTCTTGCATTACCTTCAAGCGTTAGTTCTGATAATTCTTTTGTGACTGCCAATATTTGTTGTTCTGATAGTTGATGCATTCTCATCCAAGGATATAAACCTAATTTAGCACAAATTTTTTGAGCACCTGCTAAACCTAAACCATAGAATTTTGCAGCTAAACCAATCTAAAAATCAAATTATTAGTTTCAATTCTTTTGAATTCTCGTATTTCATACTATGATTTTACTTACATGAACTGGTTGTTTGGCACTGAAAGCCTTACCCATAATATGTGTCACCATTTTCAGATATTTGATGAGCTATGTTCTTGATCTTCAAATTACAACTACTTAAATTCAAATCTATAATATCTAAATACTCTTCACGGTTATTAGGTTGACGATGAAAAAAATCAAAATGTTTGGATGTTCGCGAAAGCTTCCGATTATCGGTAAGGGCAGAAGTATCATAAACTTTTCATTTCAAATTTTACAAAAATTACATGATTATTTCTACTTCAAAAGTCAATAAAATACATGTAAATGAATGTTTATATACTTACTTGTCTTATCTATACTATATCCTGAAAATATGAATGTTACAAAACGCCAACCCGGTGGAATAAAAACACAAAAAAATAAAAATAACCAAAAAGAATAAATAATTAATATACTTCAAAATCGAAGTCCATACTTCTCCCTCTCCAAATCTAATCTTAAAATCAATAATATTCTTAATAATGCAATCATTGATATAAAACTTGCAATTCCAATGGGTACCACTGCAAACACTGTGATGTTATAATAATCAACACTTCTTGGTTTATTACCATTTTTTAAATCTAAATTACTTGTAACAAAATTTTGAATGATATAAGCACCTGTCAATATACATGAAATTAAGACCCATGTATGTAATAAATAAAACCCATCGGGACTTAAAATTGCTAATGTAGCTTGTTCCATAGTTATTAATAACATTGATAAAGCTAATACTCTTAAAATAGCTGCACCTGTTTGATAAGTAACAATCCATCTAACCATTAATCCATCAATTACTGCAAAAGATAAATAAGCTGCAACAACACACCATATACCTGCAATGAATTCCTCTGATGATGAAGGTCTTTTTAATATGGATAATGCTTGACTTTCATAACCTTCTGTAAGTGCTTTAGTTGAATGATAACAATTTTTAAAACATTTAAAAGCATTATATAATGATGGTATTAGCACTGAATCACGACATATAGCTAACGCAAAATGTTGTTTAGCATTTAAAAAGTTTAAACCTAAAATTTTTAAACTTCGTCTTTCATTTGAAATACTTGTACGTTGTTCTGATAATGGTTGTTCATCGTGAGAGTTCCTTCTTGATTCCAAATTTTGTTGATCTTGATTCATAATTTCTTCATATGAGGGTACACGTTCTTCTGTTGATGGTATTGGTTCTATATCCAATGCACTTAAGCTTCTATATGATGCTCTATGATATCCATTTGAAAATGGAGCTCTTTGTAAACTTGAAGTTGAATGTGAAACCCTCATCTCTTGATATGCAGGGTACTCAACTGTACCTGGGGATGGAGTTCTAGGTGGTCTATCAGCATAATTATCATTTTGATTACTGTTGACTGATCCCACATCTTGAAACCTTTGTCTAACACCAACCATTGGCTAAAACTTGAAGTATTATTGTATATATAATAAAATGAACTTGCTGATAGGATAAAAGTTCTTCAGATATTTAAAAAAAAAAGTGGATAACCACAAGGAAATATAATTGATGGGTATTAAATATCGAATATTATATCTATGGTTTATTTTAGGATCAATACGAGATTTAAATCACAATGCAGGTTTAACAACAACTTCTCTCCTTATCAATGCAATCTTTTGTCTATTTTAACAATAGTTTTTGACAAATCTGGAAATATTTGGAATTGTACCTGAATTTTAGTTCTCCTTCCAGCCTCAAATCCCACAATTAATGCAACAAATAAGGTGATATAGAACCCGTGTAACCAATACGATTTGATAAGGACGACAACCAATTTTTCAAAACTTCCTTTGTTTCGATAATAGTCAAATTTAAAGTTTGAAGCTTTGCACAGTTTAATTTTTTTTTTTTGCGTGTTTCAAAAGAAGAAGTGCAAATGGCCTAATAAGGAAGTACCGATGCGTGAAAAAACGAAAAATTGCGAAATCTTTGATCTGATTATTGTTAGACATTATTATCCAAAGCTTTTCGATTAATTACTTCGATATAATTCTATCGAAAGCATATGGGAAATACGAGTCGGTAGCTACTTCAACAGTCTTTTAAAAAACAATAAACATTATCAAAATATTGCGACTTCAAAAACCTAATCTATACATTAATCAAAAGAACAGTAAATAATATGAATGAATCTAATTTGTTATCTCTTTCATGTATGAAAAAAGGACAATTAGATATAAGTACCTGTGTTTTTTTTTCCACGGGTTATGCTTGATTTAAGACGACTATATGAGAAGTGAATTATGTGTTTTGGAAATCACCAAAACTTATACCAAGGTCTTTGTAATTTTTTACTTAAAGCTTTATAATGTTCCATTTCATTCCAACAATCTCTACCCCAATCACAACCAGCCATATTGACAACAAAATCTCTTTCCTTATCACTATAGAAATATCTTGGATCATTAGATTGTTCTGAACAAGCACCTGGTGGGAATGCATTAATTGATCTTAAAGGAAGAAATCCAACACGTTCTCTAATCCATGCTTGAGCGTTATATAATGTTTCTAAAGCATCTTGTTCTTTATGTTCCCATGTCATATGCATTTGTTCATAAAAAACTGGATCCCACCATATATCTAATAACGCTTCAGTCCATTGTGATCTTCTAACGATAAATGAACCTAAATTGAAACCACCACAATCTTGTGTAATTAATAAATCAATAGGTTGTGAATAATCAACATATGGAATATCAGTTTTCAATTGTAATGGGTTAAAATCTGTTAATTGTCTATAAGTCAAATTATCTAATTTACTGAAAATTTGTTCTTCTAAAGAAAGTTGTGGTTCCATAATGTATGTATGTAAATCTAACCACCAAAACCATTCAGCTTTTGGATATTGTCTCATTGCTTGTTTTAGTATATCAACTTTTTCCCAGCTTTCTCTCCATTCATGACTATATCTTTTTTTAACAGTTAGATCTTTAATAGTCAAATCATAACCATGTCTTTTAGCATAATCTTTTTTATTAGCAATAGATGATCTCTCTATGGACCATTCTTGAGCACCTTTCCATTTCAAGACACCACCACCTTCATTAGCAGCTAATATAATTACCACATTTGGTTGTGAAAGCTTTAAATGAGGAACAAATGGAACGTCGGTGAATAACGATAAAAATATCAAAGATATCAACAGTATCACAACTTTTCTATATTTGACCAATGTTGATTTCACAGTTGAAAACACATTGCGAGACCTTGGTGCATATTTGAGATTGGACTCTATGTCCTTGTCAACATATACCATGTTATTTGATCTATCAGATATATGTGAATTCCAAGGGCGGGTTTAATATGAAGTTGAGATTAAATCAATGTGTTATTTTCAGCACGTATTTCTTTGATGTTTTTTTTTTCCAAAGCTAAAAACTCTGAAATCAAAACATAAAATATCTCGCGAATTTTTTATCTCACCAAATAGAATACAATTGTGGCCCACGAGTCTTGAGGTCTGTAACTAGTTCTTGGTATGAAATCTAAAGGGTTGTAATTGTTATAATTTACTACGAAGGGTGGCATCTTACTAGTTTTGTATCGCTAATTTTGATTAATCGAAATGTTGAAAGAACTTGTCTTTGAGTAAATTCCGATCTTGACATTTTCCATTTTCAACAGCGTGTTAGTTTTACGCTATGCAAGTGAAATCCAATTATCAACAGTTAAAAGTTCTTAAGGTATCAATTATTTCATGATCTATATTTAATCACTTGGTAGTACGTTTAGAAGAACTCAAGAAAAAAAGGATATTTTCTATAACTGATCTATTCAGATGCTTGTAAGTTGTTACTGATCTGATCTATTTTGAGGCACACTTTCGGGAATTGGTAGGCGGTGTTTTCATTATGGAGTTGTTCAACTTGAACTGTCAAACGTAATCTTGTTCAACTTTGTTTATAAATCATACCGTACAAGATTTTCGATGGAATAATTGATCTACAGGTCAATTCTTATCGAGATGGCAATTAATTTTTAGTAAGATATATATTCAAATCTTATTTGGTCGCTTGTTGAAGATATTTAGTATCTTTGAAAATTAGGGTTCGCCAAATTAAATAATTCATAGCTGTTTATCAATAAATCGAATCATAGGTACAGCACATATATTATCAATATAGTCTAGTACTATATCATTTCTATTGCTTTATATTAAGTTGGTATCTTATGGACTTTATAGACCAGTCACAATACTATAACTATAAGTGGCTAGCTTCGTACTAGTTTCTACTCCCTGGGTCGCTTATTATGCGGCTGCACGCTTAAAGTCAAACGTTGTAGTCATTTCAATGGAGCCCGGGGTATATATAATCTGGGTTCTTTCAGTACTATCGAAGTATATCAATCACAAATTCTTCCAACAACTTTAATAATGATATAGACGTTTATCCATGGGGTTAACCAAAATAGTTGAAACTATCAAATCAATACGTCGCTTGAGCTAAAAAATAAAAACTTTTCAAATTTGATTGTTGATAAGTATACATGATCTGTACTATAATTATTATTTTCTCGGAGCTATGTGATTATGTCAGCAGTCAGCTTAATTATTGTCGAATTTATTCCTATATTCAACAATCATTAATTCCAAAACAAATGAAGCAACCTGTATTCTTTTTTACATCATAAAACTACAGACATCATTTCTTGATATAATATTGAAGAAAAAGTGAATAAAACGATAAAAAAAATCTACAAAAATTTTGATTATGAGATTTTGAACCAAAAATAAAAAAATTTAGGTCGATCTTAATTTTGAAAAAAATAAAATGTTTGAAAAAAAAAACATTGAATTTAATACTTTTAATATCTTAATGGCTAGTATTAGCTCTCCAGGTATTAAATGAAATTAAATTTGACTAAATACTTCTATAAAATTATTAGAATAATCAGCTTTAAAGCTGATGGGCGGGTAAATCTTACATAAGCAGAAAAGTAAACCAGTTGAACAGTCAAAATAAAACTTTTAAGTGTTATT